>NC_133617.1:564614424-564711924 GCF_048593235.1 Sminthopsis crassicaudata | reverse complement strand
GTAGGATTTCTTTATAGGATCTCTTTTAAGGATGGTGATAATTGATTTTTTTCTTTTTATATAATTTTCTTTAATTATTGGTTGTATTATAATATCAATATTCTTTTTATGGTCATAGCTTTCAAGTCATCCAATTATTCATAGATTTTCTCTTGATTGGTTTTTCTTATAAAATGTCTCACATTATCTTATTATTTTTTTTTAAAATCTTTATATCTCATAGCTTTGCTGGATTCCATTTGCCTAATTCTATCAAGAAATCATTTTCTTCCTTAAGATTCTGGATTTCCTTTTCTAGTTGGTTGCCTTTCTTTACATAATCTTATTTTTCTTGGATTGTTCTTTTTTCTTTCAGCTTTCCCTTCATCTCTCATCTGATTTTAAGTCTTTTTTTTGAGTTCCATGAATTCTTTTTGCAAAGGTAACCACTTGACATTACTCTTTGGAGTAGGAGAGTTTTTTTTTGTTTTGTTTTGTTTTTGTTTTTTTTTCTTTTAAATATCAGTATTCTCCTCTGAAGATGAACCCTGTTCTTCCCTATTCCCATGGTAACTTTGGTTTTTCTCCTCAGGCTGTTCATTTTTTTTTTTTTCCAATAAGAGCTTGTTAGTGTAATAACTTTTAGTGAATTCAGATCCCTGAATTCCCATAATACCTGTGGTTGGGGGCTACTTCCTAACCTAGCTAGCTCCAGGGCTCCCGGCTTGCTGTTGCAGGAGATGTTTGCACTTCATATGGGCCAAATCTTGGTCCTGGTATCTTTTTTTAGATCTTCTTTGATAGTCCCAGGAAGACCACTGTTTTGCCTCAATTCTTATTTGTTTTTAACTATTCTATATTTGCCTGAGGTATAATTTTGTCTTGTTTGTGGGGGAAATCTGGAGAGTTTGGAATTTTATTTTGTCATCTTCCCAGAATCTTCTCATTCTTAGAGACTTTGATCTATATGATTTCTAAGATTCCTTTCAGCTCCAAATATATGTTTTTATGGACCCTACTCCTTAGAGCAGAAACTATCTATGAACACAAAGCCTTATTAATAGTTTTCAGTGAATATACTAAAATATTTCCTCAAAAATGGCTCAGATTGAAAGCCAGCACAGTCTTCCAAGCCTTGAAATCATAATAGTAATCAATATTTTAAAGTTTGCAAAGTACTTTATAAATATTGTACCATTTTTATCCTTGCAACAACACTAGGATATACTTTTTTTTAATCTTTATTTTTACAAACACAGAAACAGAGGCAAATTGAGAAAAAGTGACTTGCCTAGAGTCACATAGTAATTGTCTGATACTATAGTTAAACTCAGGCAAGTGTCAGGTCCCATGTTTTATTTACTGCACCACCTCATTGCCTTCTCAGGTCTTCCTTAATCTTTGGACTTTCCACCTGAGATTATAACCAATTTATCCTCAACATAGCTTGCTTGTACATAGTTATTTGTATGTTGTCTTCCCATTTGACTGAACTCCTTGGGAGCAGGGACTGTTCTTTGCCTTTTTGTTTAGCCTTGATACTCTAGCTGGCATATAGTAAGTGCTTGATAAGTGCTTGTCCACTTGACTTGAAATAGCAATAATAGTTATAAAACTTTTATTTCTAAATGTTTCCTTCTCTTTCCTCACTCAGAGATCATAAATGACTAGATTGACTAAACTGACTAAAACCACATGGACAGCTCTGTGGATATACCAGTGAGACAATTGTTCCTGATATATCACTGGAGCACTGCTATTTTTTTTTTTTTTTTTTAAGAATGGTTAGTTTTAATTTTCAGATGAAGAAATTGAAACCATTTTTAGTCATATGAAAAGGTGCTCTAAATCACTACTCATGAGAGAAATTAAAATTAAGACAACTCTGAAGTATCACTATACACTTCTCAGATTGGCTAAAATGACAGGAAAAGATTGTAACAAATGTTGGAGAGAATATGGGAAAACTGGGACACTAACACGTGGTTGGTAGAGTTGTAACCAATCCAACCATTCTGGAGAGCAGTTTGGAACTATGCTTAAAAAGTTATCAAATTGTACATATCCTTTGATACAGCAGTGTTACTACTGGGCTTATATCCCAAAGAGATCTCAAAGGAGGGAAAGGGACCCACATGTGCAAAAATGTTTGTGGCAGCCTTCTTTGTAGTGGCAGGAACCTGGAAACTAAATGGATGCCCATCAGTTGGAGAATGGCTGAATAAATTATGGTATAGTAATATTATGGAATATTATTGTTCTGTAAGAAATGACCAGCAGGAGGAATACAGAGAAGCCTGGAGAGACTTACATGAACTGATGCTGAGTGAAATGAGTAGAACCAGGAGATCATTATACACCGCAACAACAATACTACATGATGATCAATTCTGATGGATGTGGCTCTCTTCAACAATGAGATATCTCAGACCAGTTCCAATGATCTTGTGATGAAGAGAGCCATCTACACCAGAGAGAAGCCTGTGGAAACAGAGTGGATCACAATGTAGCATTTTCATTCTTTTTGTTGTTTGATTGCATTTTTTTTCTCATTTTTTCCTTTTTGATTTAATTTTTCTTGTGCAGCAAAATAATTATATAAATATGTATACATATATTGGATTTAACATATATTTTTACCATGTTTAACATATATTGGATTACTTGCTGGGAGAGGGAATGGGGGGAAGGGAAGGAAAAATTGGAACACAAGGTTTTTCAAGGGTTATTGTTTCATATGTTTTGAAAATTAAGAAGCTTTAATTAAAAAAAAATGATTGGTCTGACCAAAAGAGCAGTGTGATGGGTCAAGGATTGTAGCTTCTACAATGAAGCTACCTAGCCTGCCAGCCAGTCCCTTTTGAATAAAGTCAATGTATGTGATATTGACAATTTCTAACAATTTTTCTCTATATTTTCAACTTGCTCCCATTCTATAAATGTCTGCATTAAAAATAATAGCAAAATGAAAGCTATTTAATAAGTTAAGTTAATAACTTAATAATTATTAATTTTGTTAATAATTAACAAATTCAGATCCCTAACTTCCCATAGTACCTGTGGTTGGGGGCTATTTCCCAACCTAGCTAGCTCTGGGGCTCCCTGCTAGTTAATAAGAAGCATTATGTTCATCTCTTACCTTACCAACCAAATTTTGTCAGTGCTTTGGAAGGTAGTGCTTCAAATTGTTTTTCAAATAAATGTCTTACACTTCAGACATTTAATTAGAACCTAGAAAAGAAATATTTAATATCATTTTGGTATGCAAAATACTTGTGAATATTTCCACCATATTAGGTAATTCTATATCAAATGTATTTGTGATTCCAAATGGCTTGGCAGCATTTCAACAAAATGTAACCATCAGTCAGTGTTAGCGCCTTGTAGGACGTATTGTTCCCGGTGTGTTCTAAAGCAATCAAATGATTCGGCAAATGTTCTTCAAAGAATACATCTCAAATGTTACTTCATTAAACATCTCCTTGGCATTCATTTTATTTTCCACTTTGAATGCTGCATTTAGTTTTGTAATGACCTTCTATAGCAGGGAGGTTTTACTAACTCTTTGATCTTCTGGCTTTGGGATGAAAACAAAGAAGATAGAAATGAACACTTTGTACACTGCTTTATATCAGAGAAGGTGGGGCAAAGGGAGGGAAGGAAAATATATTTTCCTCAAAAAGATTAGACTTTAAGTCTTTTCCTTTTCTCCTTCCCACCTCCTTCCTTTAAGCAAAATGCTTATCAATTTTAGACATGTGTTTGTTTTAATGTCTTCTGCATAATGCAAGCTTTGTTTCATTCTAGTCTAAATGCAGTTGCTGGGGTTAGTTTGGAAAAAAATTTCTCTCTGGGGTTTTATTTGAAGTCCTTTTTCTATTCTGTTTTCCTCTAACCTTTGGTTCAGCCTTTGAAGAAATCTATTATTATATTTAAGAGATGGTGGTTGTCCTGCCATGTTGTCTAATTCTGCTTTCTTCTGCATTATATGTGTTGTTGGCAAAGTGAGGAATTGGGATGGGTAAGGATTAATTTTGTCATTTTCCAGTAGTTTCTAACTCTTTCTGACCCCCTCTTGGGGTGTTTTCTTGACAAAATTACTAGAGTAGTTTGTAGTTTTCTTTTCCAGATCATTTCATAGATGATGAATCAAGGCAAACTGGAGTAAATGACTTGCCCAGGGTCATACAGCTAGTAAGTGTCCAAGGTCATATTTGAACAACAACAACAACAAAAAATTAGTCTTCTTAACTCCAGACCTGACATTTTATCCATTATGCTACCTAGAATCTGTAAGGATTAAGGGAACTATAAATCAGTTAACATACTCTACTTCAGTGCTGAGAACAGGACTGAAAATTCTCTCTGCCCCAAATTTAGCCCTGTACTTCCCTGTGTCATGGGGAATTACTCTGCTATATAATCAGGAAGTCATGTACTTAATAAGGTACTAGCCTTATAACTCTATTACACAAATGATCTATTGCCATTGAAAACTGATAAACATGTCATTATTGTTAAATATTCATGGAAATATGTACCCTTATGTATCAACTGAAGTCAGGAAAACCTCACTTCAAATGCTACCTTCGATGCTTATTACCTTTGTGACCCTGGACAAGTCTTTATACTTCTCTCAGCCTCAGTTTTCTTATTTATAAAATAGGGGGTTTGGACTTGATGCTGTCTGTGGTCTCTCCTACTTCTACATCTAGGATCCCATGACTCAGTCATGTATCTCTTGGTTAGCTACCAAGTAGCAAAATGGTTTGCTTTATTGGGGGAAATGCTGACATTTAAGTGTTTTAGATTGCTTAAATTCCAAAGAATGTATTTAAATATTTATTCATCAAAGATAGAATGTTTTGCTACCTATTATTTAGATGAACATAGTTGATAATGAAAACTTTTTGTTACCAAGATCTTGTAACTTGAGCCTTTTTCTTGCTGCTTTAGTGATGCAAGTCTTAGTACTTTTCTGGGGTCCTTTCAGCATAAGACAGCAGAAAGTAAGTTTACCTATCTGCTAGTATTGCATCTAAATGAAGATGAAATCCATTATCTTTCCAAAGCAATTTGTTTTATATGGACTATAGTTGAAGGGCTACAAAATTATTCTTTTGCTTGACTCTGTCAATCGCGTTAGTATTGCTTTGCTTTTGTAACATGTCATTCCAGGGATCTCACTTTGTAGATGAAAAAACTGAGTTATAAGTTATTTAAGTGATTTGCCCTCATTAACAGAATTATAATTAGCACTTAAAACTTTCAATTTTTCAGCTGATCTTAATTTGCTTTTTGGGCCAGTCAATTGGCCAATATCATATATCTTTCAAAATGGAAGGCAGCAGTGGAAAAGAAAACATTTCATTATTCTTTTTTGTTATTTTTTTTCAAAATATTTATCTTATCTGAAAGAATTTACCAGTTTGGCAAATACTCTCTCATAGTCCTACTTTAAGGCTTTCAGTTGTATTCCAACTCTGATAACAATCATTCCTCATGTTGTTTTATGCTTATTTGTCATGTCATTTTTTAGATTATAAGCTCTCTAAGCTGAAAACTTATCTTATTTATGGTCTAGAATATGTTCTATAAACATTTTGTAACAATATTAATAATTTTAAATTGCTAAAAATGTGAATCTGCTTTGTTGGAAAATTTAAAATTATATATTAATAAATAACTTGGAAATGATGTCAGTCTGCCAATTTTGAGAAGAAAATTATTTAAGACTACCATACTGATTTAATATATTTCTAAAATTTTTATTTAAATATTTTCATTAAATTAAAATGAGTAATAAAGAAATTAATGCTTACATAATATGAATTATTTAAACCTTGGCTAGACAGTGAGAAGACAATCATAAATCAAGAGCAAATTGAGGTATTAGACTTCCATGCCATCATTACAGAGATTTCAGAAATACTTACACTTGTGGCATTAAAGGACTAATTATTTGTTTAATGGAGCCCCTTTTTTTTTTGTGTAGGCTCAGATCACCTAATATGGAGGCACCCTCCTTATCTATTTTCCCCTATCAATCTGGTGGGAGTAGCCTCCTTTGATTGGTTGTATAGCCAGGATGGGTTTTAAAACTGAAAGAACTAGTGCAGTTTTGCCCTCTTTATGTATTTTCTTTCCTGCTTCAGCCAGAGAACAAAGGTCACAGACAATTCATCCACATTATGGGTACCATGAACTGTATTGGGAAAGGGGAAATATTTCCTTATTACTTTCTCTTTTTAGGTCCTGTGATTTAGAGAAAATGCATTGAGGTATTTGTTTCTATACTGTTCAATTTGTCTCTCTTAGTTTCTAGGTACTAATTCACACTAGATACAGGAGTTTGAGCTATCACTACCTTGAAACCAGGATTCCAAGTGGAATGTTACTATCAGGCAGCACAAGAAAAAAAAGCCCTGAGAAACCAAAAAGGTTCCTGAGATTTGAAGCCAAAAGGGGAGCCCTGGACTTGGAATTGGGACTGTGCTCAATAAGAACTGAGCTAAACTATGGACCTAATCTTCCTCTCCCAAGAGAATGAAGTAGTTTGGATCAGGGAGGGATTTTGCTTCCCAAATATTATGAAATATAATTGTATATTCTTTATTATTCCTTTGAAATAAGTGTTCCTTTGTAATCTGATATAATACTTAAGTGGAACTGAGGAATTCATCTCTACAGTCTGCTATTCATGGGACTAGAGTCAATGACAATACCTAGAAACCCCAAATTTCCTTAAGAGTACTAGAGAACCCTAAGGGATAGTAAAACCTAATATACATAGCCTCCAGGAAATGGGGACCAGCTTAGTTGGTGTTACATTTCAAACATTTATAGTTAAGTTGAAAATTATTAGAAACAACCTATTCTTTCCAATTTCTACTTTACTTTAGAAGTAAGATGGTATTGCAATTAAAAAACACATAACTTAAATCAACATTGGGGATGCTTATTTAATGAGAATACTTTCAAATGGATGTGATATTTTATTTTCCTCTAGACATTTCAAAATGCAAACAATAAACATTTATTAAGTGTTTATCATGTGCCATGCACTGTTCTTCTAAGTTCCCTGTCCTCAAAGAACTTATCATCTTATGATACTAATACCAGTGCCTGCAATATACAACATTAAATGTTAGCTTTGGACCACATGTAGAAATAAAAAATGTGGGAAGTAGCTGAAAAGGCAGGGTGTCCTTTAATGCCAACCAGAGGAGTTTTACTTAAAAATAAAGAGAAATGCAGAAGTTTTTTTTGAGCATAGAGGTGATTTGACCAGATCCATGAAAAGGAAAAAAAATTCTCTGAAAGTGGTATAAATGACATTGTAAGAGAAGTAAAGGATGGGAATGAAAAGATTTGTAAAAAATCTATTACAATAGTTCAAGTGGGTACTATCATCAGAAAAATATATCTCAATTATCTTTAGAGTATTTTAAAGAGAGAACATATTTCCATGAAGAGTATCTAGAGGAAAAACATTAAGAATTGGCTAAATTTTTATTCTTATAGTGAATATCCACTGGTTGGAAAATAAGTAGAAAAATGAATTCCAGACACATTGATCTCTCTAGAAAATACTCAGTATACTGATTGACCAACCAAACTGGGGGATATTACCTCAGCAGGATAAATTATACAAGAAACATTCATCAAGTAGTAAATTTTCTAATCTCTCTATGGACATAGTATGTGATGTCTGGATGCCTGGCACAAACAGAATTCTTAGTCAATTGATTACTGAAGTGTCTGAAGTTGATTCAGGTTTAGCCAAAGCATCTGAAGTTTAGTAAAGACCTATTCAAATCAGACCATGCACAGAATCAAATCAAATCAGACCATGGTTATGCCCAATATGACAGATCCATAAGAGATCAGAATGACTCTAACCCTTATCTTAGGCTTATCGCAGTCTTCAGGAAATAATGACATGGGATATCCACAGGACACTGGAAAAGATCAGAAGATGATTGACTGGGTGGAGGCTGGCACTGAGGTGAATAGAGTAAAAAAGGAATATAAAAAGATGGCTAGGATCTAAAAAGTCTTGGTGCTTATATCAGTGGATTAATTTAGCTTGGAATCTTTGGGACCCTTCAGGATCATCAAAGACTATTAAACTATTCACTGAGCCAGTGAAAAACTAAAGTGTTAAAAAAATAAAAACTAAATAAAAATAATAATAAAAAGCAAAGAGTTCAAATAGAGCTACTCCAATTATGGGTATGAAACAAACTAGATAGCAACTTGATGTAGGAATCCTAAGTCTAATTCCATGGAGCCATCATTGCTGAAAGGGCATTTATTCAACATATCCTAGCATCTCACATAAAAGTATGTTTTGTATTTGAATTGTATTTTGATTATTTTTCATGACATGCTTATGCTTGACAATTGTATATCCCAAGAAGGTGCATCATTTGATATGTGTTTATCAAAGGAATAATGGTAAAAAAAAATTTTGGGGACCCTGAAAAGGAAAGGCCTACATATCAAATGAATAAATTGTTTATTAGCATGATATGAGTTCTTCCTGATAGGAACAGAGCCAGCCTGCTATCATTTATTTCACTTTTTGCATATGAACTGAGCCTTGTATGTAACAGCCTTCCACATAATTATGAACAATTTTATAGGGTCACAAAAAGAATGCTTGCCAATCCTCTGTCCTTCTCTCTTCTCAGCTTTTCCAAGCTGTAGATCTTTTGCTATGCAGAAAATAAAATCAATTCAATTAACATCATTTGCTATGATGCTGTCATGAATTGTTAGTGCTCCCTTTCTTCCGTACCCACTGCCCTACCATTTAGACTTGGGCCATCTATCAGGACATTCACATGGTTAACAGTAGCAAAAATAGTTGATTGTTCTGTAAACTGGAATCTTTCATACCTCCCAGAGAAAATCATCTTCTCAAATATCTCATATAATTCCACAATTATTTGATAATTTTGCAAGTATAATCATAGTATGAATTTTTCATATTTAAGACAAACTTTTCTTTGTTAAGCATCTTCTTTTTCTTATCATGTGATTGTCAAAAGGTATGCCAAAGGTAAAATATGAATCTCCAAACGTGAAATCTTAAGAAATAAATAAGAGAAACAATTTTACATTTTTATAGTGATTACTGTTGACTGCAACTGTTCAATTTGGGAATACTTATGTCCTCAAATTCATCTATAATGATTGACAAGCACCATCTGGATTTTTCTTTTTTTCATATATTTCATAGGTTTCATCTTTAAAATTGGGAATATTTATCCTTCAATGTGTCTTGTTAGGAAAAAACCATGTTGCATTTAAAAATCATCATCTGGAGGGGAAAAAGGATTTTAACCTTTCTTAACTACAAAATAGGCAAATGACATGAATTATACTGTTCTTTGTAATCTAAGCAGTGACTCAAAGCTACCAGTATATCCAAGTGTGCTTGATCTCAACATTTGTTTTTAACATATAGTTGTGGGAAACACCTAAATGATGATATTAAGTTTATGGATATTTTTGTTATGCCTTCCTCCCATCACATTCTCTTTCTAAAATTAAGAAAAAAGCAATTTTGCAGTCAGTTTCCAATTTATGAATAGTTTATATTTCAAAATTAATTTATAAATTGATTGCTCAGAAATCAAAGTGTATTTTCCCATGGAAAAAATGTTATCTTCTTAGTTAAATTCCAGGCTAGTTAAATTCCATAAGCATATGTAATGCACATTGCAACTGGAGTACAATTTTTTCATTATACAACATTACACAACACAACTATCATGTACAATGTTTTTACTGGAAAATATTTTCAGAATTCCAATTTGGGATGCCAAGAGACTCAGGGCTATTTCAGAGGAGTTTGGAAAGATAAGAAAAAGGTTTTTAGATCATTGGAGATGAAGGTTATGGAGCAGCCAAGCCAAAGCCTCCTGCTGATGTAATATCCCCTCTGCTCACTCCACTTTGTGACTATTCTCATCAAGGTACCTATTCATCCCCCATCCCCCATCATTCCTTATTCAACTCTTCTCTGCCTACAACCTTAACTGTTCCACTTGGAATATCTAGTTCATTGTTAACAATACCTTTTCATTTTTCTTCTCTTCCCTTTGTATTACCAGCGCTCCTCAAAATTCAAATGAATTGAAAAATGATTTTCTCTATTTTAATGTTGTTCCCCCCTCCCATTTGACTGTGAACTCCTTAACAGCAAAAACTGTTTTTTCCTTTCTTTTTATCCCTAGTGCTTAGCAGAGTGCCTGACAAATAGGAAGTGTTTACTCAATGCTTGCTGTCTTGACATACTCTAGAAGTCTTCCAATGACAGACTCCTTAAAATTGTGCCATCAGACTTTAAGCACTCTTTCTTATATATTATTGCTGGCTTCTATTGTCTTCTAGGAAGCAATTCCTCCAAATCTTAAATATACTCCTTCGTTATCTATTTTAAATTGTGACCTTAGTTCTTAGAATTCAACTCAGAGGATTTCTGTTCACCTCAACTGTTCTTAAGCAATTCACTAAGGGAGATCTTACCATCACACCTAATTCCTCCACCACTAAAATCCTCCAATCTAAAATTTGCCTCTCACTAATATCCTACTTTTCCACCTCTATCATTTCCTTATTCTCTTAATATTTTATTCTCATCAAGATGTCCAGTTCCTGGAAATTGAGTGGATATCCATCATCAGTTAGGGAATGGCTGAATAAGTTATAGTATGTGAATGTAATGGAAATGATTGGGAGACTAATTTCATAAAAGCCTGGAAAGATTTACATGCGCTGATGCTAAGTGAAGTGAGCAGAAACAAGAGAACATTGTACACAGTAATAACAAGATTACATAATGATCAATTGTGATGGCCTTGGCTCTTTTCAACAATGAGGTGATTCAAGGCAATTACAATAGACTTGTGATGGAAAAATGCTATCTACATTCAGAGAGAAGCATGGAGACTGAATGTGCATCAAAGCATAGTATTTGCACCTTTTTCTTATTTGTTTTCTTTCTCATTTTCCCTCCGTTTGATCTGATTTTTCTTATGTAGCATGAAGAGTATGGAAATATATTAAGAACAATTACATATTTTACCTATATTGGATTACTTGCTCTCTTGAAGAGTGGGGATAGGGAGAGGGAGGAAAAAATTGGAACACAAGGTTTGTCAAAGGTAAATTTTGAAATCTATCTTGGCATGTATTTAGAAAAATAAAATGTTATTAAAATAATAATTAAAGGGGGCGGAGCCAAGATGGCGGAGAAGAAACACACGACTCAGTGAACGTCCTCACTCCCTCACAACCAATTAGATAAATTAAGTCTCAAAATTAGCTCAGGACTGATAGATACCACAAGGACTGGAAGCACGACTTACCAGCTGAAGAGAATCTGGAGTTTCAACAGGAAAGGTCAGTTCTCAGGGGAGGAATAAGAAAGACCAGCACAGACGGTGGGGTAGGGGCACACTGCGCCCATTGCGCTGGGAAGGGCTCTGGGATCAGAGAAGCCACTGAGGTAAAGGAATCTGGCACAGGCTGTTAGCTCTTCTCTGCTAATTATTTAGCAGTTCAGAAGAGAAAGCCAAAATATTTTAAAACTCAGATTAGATTCCCCCCCTCCCCCCCATCCTGGAGGTGACTCAGCAGATCTCGTCACCAGGGGGTGTGGCCTCAGCTACCTCCTGAGAATAGTTAAGAGATTGACAAGTGGGTGGATACGGCCCAAGGCAACACACACTGCCTAGCTTAGCTGGAGGGAGTGGAACTCAGCTCCAGGAAGTCCCAGAGAAGCGGAACCTTTGAACTAGGGACCGCGGTTTCTGGCAGACACTTCCAGTTTGAGCGCAGGGGCTTCTCACGTCACCTGCTGCAGACATCCACTCCCCACCCGGACACATAGGCTGGGCTTCGTGCTGTCTTCACTATTCTACGCCCTCGAAGCACAGTAGTGCTAATCACCTCTGAGGCACTTCCAGGGAGGGGGTGGGGAACTCTCTCCCAGAGCTCTCTCTTAGCTCAGGCGCAGGAGCCGCTGCATCCATCCGGTCTGGGAGGAAGCTGGTAAAGAAGTAAATAATTTCCTACCCCAGAGACAGACCCCAAAAGATTTTTTTAAATATGAACAAAAAAGCTAGAAAAACTATAGATTCCTTCTATACAGAGAAAGAGCGGGTATCCAACCCCGAGGAAGTTAACAGCAAAGATTCAGAAGATAACAACCTAAAGGGGAACGATTCCTGCCCCCCATCACATAACTCTCTCCTAGAAGAAGCTCTTAAAAAATTAAGGGAGTTTGAAGAAAAATGGGGAAAGGAAAGGGAAGCTATGATAGAGAATAACAACGTCCTGAAATTGGAGTTGGAAAAAATAAAGAATTCACAGGAGATGCAGGGAAACAAAATTAGTGAATTAGAAAAGGTTAAAAAAACACAGGAAAGTAGGATTTCTGAATTGGAAAAGATAAAAAAGTCTCAAGAAAATAGAATTTCTGAATTGGAAAAAGAAAATAATTCTCAAAAAAAAAATTAGGGAAATGGAAAAAAATTCAATAGAGCAAAATAATTCATTTAAAAACGAAATTGGGCATTTACAAAAAGAACTAAAAACTGTGAAAGAAGAAAATAACTCCTTAAAAGTCAGGATGGAACAAATAGAAATGAATGATTCACAGAGAACCCAAGAATCAGTCAAACAAAACAAAAAAAATGAGAAGCTGGAGAACAACGTCAAATACTTACTGGGAAAATCTATAGACCTGGAAAATAGATCTAGGAGAGATAATCTGCGGATTATTGGACTTCCAGAAAACTATGACCAAAAAAAGAGCCTAGATTCTATTTTACAGGAAATTATCAAAGAGAACTGTCCAGAGATAATAGAAACAGAAGGGAAAGTAGATGTGGAAAGAATTCATCGAACTCCTTCTGAAATAGACCCTAAAAAAAGAACACCACGGAATATTGTGGCTAAGCTGCAGAATTACCACACAAAGGAGAAAATCCTGCAAGCAGCTAGAAAAAAACAATTTAAATACCAAGGTGCCACAATAAGGGTCACCCAAGATCTGGCTGCCTCCACATTAAAAGATAGAAGGGCCTGGAACCTGATATTCCGTAAGGCAAAAGATCAAGGACTGCAACCAAGAATGAACTACCCAGCTAAGTTTAGCATCTTTTTCCATGGAAGAAGATGGTCATTCAATGAAACAGAGGAATTCTATATGTTTCTAAGAAAAAAAACAGACTTAAACAAAAAATTTGATCTACATCCACAAGACTGAAGAGAAACAGAAAAAGGTACACAGAACCCTTGAGAACTGTAACTCTGTTGTGGGTATATAAAAAATACTCAAGGATAATTTGATTTTACTGATATAAAAGAAAAAAAGGGGGGTGTAGTAAAGGGAAGGAGGTCGGTTCAGAAAAAGGGGAAGGAGTGATAAAAAGAGGGAAACTACATCCCAGGAAGAGACATAGAAAATACACCATATCTGAGGGAACTTAGTGAGGGGGAGAATCATTGTGTGAATCTTACTCTCATCAGAAGAGGCTCAAAGAGTAAATAATTAACATATTTGTTTTTCAGAGAATTTTCTCTCACCTCATTAAAAGGGGGGAGAGGAAAAGGGAAAAGGAAAAGGAGAATAAGTGAAGGGACTTGGAGGGAGGGGGGAGGGATCCTAAAAAAAAAAAAAAAAAAAAGAGGGAGGGTTGTGCGTCACAAGGGGGGTCTGTAAATTAAATATCGGGGAGGGGGATCAGGGGGGTCAAGGGAAAAAAGCATAATCTGGGGATAATACGATGGCAGGAAATACAGAATTAGTAATTTTAACTGTAAATGTAAATGGGATGAACGATCCCATCAAACGGAGACGGATAGTAGATTGGATCAAAAAGCAGAACCCTACAATATGTTGCCTACAGGAAACACACTTAAAGCAGGGAGATACATACAGAGTAAAGGTAAAAGGTTGGAACAGAGCCTATTATGCTTCAGGTAAAGCCAAAAAAGCAGGGGTAGCTATCCTTATCTCAGATCAAGCAAAAGCAGAAGTAGATCTTGTTAAAAAAGATAAGGAAGGAAACTATATCCTGCTGAAAGGTAGCATAAATAATGAAGCCATATCAATACTAAACATATATGCACCAAGTGGTATAGCATCTAACTTTCTAAAGGAAAAGTTAAGAGAACTGCAAGAAGAAATAGACAGTAAAACTATAATAGTGGGAGATCTCAACCTTGCACTCTCAGATTTAGACAAATCAAACCACAAAACAAACAAGAAAGAAATTAAAAAAGTAAATAGAACATTAGAAAAACTAGGTATGATAGACCTTTGGAGAAAACTGAATGGCAATAGGAAGGCATATACTTTCTTCTCAGCAGTTCATGGATCCTATACAAAAATTGACCATATACTAGGACATAAAGATCTCAAAATTAAATGTAGGAAGGCAGAAATAATAAATGCCTTCTTCTCAGATCACAATGCAATAAAAGCTACATTCAGTAAAAAGTTAGGGGTAAATAGACCAAAAAGTAATTGGAAACTGAATAATCTCATCTTAAAGAATGACTGGGTGAAAGAGCAAATTATAGAAACAATTAACAATTTCACCCAAGATAATGATAATGATGAGACATCATATCAAAATCTTTGGGATGCAGCTAAAGCAGTAATAAGGGGAAATTTTATATCTTTAGAGGCTTATTTGAAGAAAATTGAGAAAGAGAAGATTAACGAATTGGGCTTACAACTTAAAAGGCTAGAAAAAGACCAAATTATAAACCCCCAACCAAAAATTAAACTCGAAATACAAAAATTAAAAGGAGAAATCAATAAAATTGAAAGTAAAAAAACTATTGAATTAATAAATAAAACCAAGAGTTGGTTTTATGAAAAAGCCAATAAAATAGATAAACCTTTGGTAAATTTGATCAAAAAAAAGAAAGAGGAAAATCAAATTGATAGTCTTACAAATGAAAAGGGGGATCTTTCCACCAATGAAGAGGAAATTAGAGAAATAATAAGGAGTTACTTTGCCCAACTTTATGCCAATAAATTTGATAACTTAAGTGAAATGGATGACGTTCTCCAAAAATATAGGCTCCCTAGATTAACAGAGGAGGAGATAAATTGCTTAAATAGTCCCATTTCAGAAAAAGAAATAGAACAAGCTATTAATCAACTCCCCAGGAAAAAATCCACAGGGCCAGATGGATTCACATGTGAATTCTACCAAACATTTAAAGAACAATTAGCCCCAATGTTATATAAATTATTTGAAAAAATAGGGGATGAAGGAGTCCTACCAAACTCCTTTTATGACACAGACATGGTACTGATACCTAAACCAGGTAGATCGAAAACTGAGAAAGAAAATTATAGACCAATCTCCTTAATGAATATTGATGCTAAAATCTTAAATAAGATATTAGCAAAAAGACTTCAGAAAATCATCTCCAAGATAATACACTATGATCAAGTAGGATTTATTCCAGGAATGCAGGGCTGGTTTAATATTAGGAAAACTATTAATATAATTGACCATATTAATAATCAAATTAATAAGAACCATATGATCATCTCAATAGATGCAGAAAAAGCATTTGACAAAATCCAACATCCATTCCTACTAAAAACTCTTGAGAGTATAGGAATAAATGGATTATTCCTTAGAATAATCAGGAGTATATATTTAAGACCGTCAGTAAGCATAATATGCAATAGAAATAAACTGCAACCTTTCCCAGTAAGATCAGGAGTGAAACAAGGTTGCCCACTATCACCATTACTATTCAATATAGTACTAGAAACGCTAGCCTCGGCAATAAGAGCCGAGAAAGAGATTCAAGGAATTAGAGTAGGAAATGAGGAAATTAAACTATCACTTTTTGCAGATGACATGATGGTATACTTAGAGAACCCCAAAGACTCTGCTAAAAAGCTACTAGAAATAATTCAAAATTTCAGCAAAGTGGCAGGATACAAAATAAATCCACATAAATCCTCGGCATTTTTATATATCACTAACAAAATGCAACAGCAAGAGATACAAAGAGAAATTCCATTCCAAACAAATGTTGAGAGTATAAAATATTTGGGAATCCATCTACCAAAGAAAAGTCAGGAATTATATGAGAAAAATTACAAAACACTTGCCACAAAAATAAAATCAGATTTAAATAATTGGAAAGACATTCAGTGCTCTTGGATAGGCCGAGCGAATATAATAAAGATGACAATACTCCCCAAACTAATCTATTTATTTAGTGCTATACCAATCAGACTCCCAAGAAACTATTTTAATGACCTAGAAAAAATAACAACAAAATTCATATGGAAGAATAAAAGGTCAAGAATTGCAAGGGAACTAATGAAAAAAAACTCAGAGGAAGGTGGTCTAAGTGTACCTGATCTAAAGCTATATTATATAGCAGCAGTCACCAAAACCATTTGGTATTGGCTAAGAAATAGACCGGTAGATCAGTGGAACAGATTAGATACAAAGGACAAATAAGGGTACATCTATAGCAATCTAATCTTTGACAAACCCAAAGATTCCAACATTAGGGATAAAAATTCATTATTCGGAAAAAACTGTTGGGAAAACTGGAAATTAGTATGGCAGAAATTAGATATGGATCCACACTTAACACCATATACCAAGATAAGATCAAAATGGGTCCATGATTTAGGCATAAAGAGGGAGATAATAAATAGATTAGAGGAACAGAGGATAATCTACCTCTCAGACTTGTGGAGGAGGAAGGAATTTATGACCAGAGGAGAACTAGAGATCATTATTGATCACAAAATAGAAGATTTTGATTACATCAAACTAAAAAGTTTCTGTACAAATAATACTAATGCAAACAAGATTAGAAGGGAAGTAACAAATTGGGAAAATATTTTTAAAAACAAAGGTTCTGACAAAGGTCTCATTTCCAAAATATATAGAGAACTGACCCTAATTTATAAGAAACCGAACCATTCTCCAATTGATAAATGGTCAAAGGATATGAACAGACAATTCTCAGAGGAAGAAATTGAAACTATATCCACTCACATGAAAGAGTGTTCCAAATCACTACTGATCAGAGAAATGCAAATTAAGACCACTCTGAGATACCACTACACACCTGTCAGATTGGCTAAGATGACAGGAACAAATAATGACAAATGTTGGAGGGGATGTGGGGAAATTGGGACACTAATACATTGCTGGTGGAGTTGTGAAAGAATCCAGCCATTCTGGAGAGCAATCTGGAATTATGCCCAAAAAGTTATCAAACTGTGCATACCCTTTGACCCAGCAGCGCTACTACTGGGATTATATCCCAAAGAAATACTAAAGAGCGGAAAGAAACATATATGTGCCAAAATGTTTGTGGCAGCTCTTTTTGTTGTAGCTAGAAACTGGAAGATGAATGGATGTCCATCAGTTGGAGAATGGTTGGGTAAATTGTGGTATATGAAGGTTATGGAATATTATTGCTCTGTAAGAAATGACCAGCAGGAGGAATACAGAGAGGGTTGGAGAGACTTAAATCAACTGATGCTGAGTGAAATGAGCAGAACCAGAAGATCACTGTATACTTCAACAACAATACTGTATGAGGATGTATTCTGATGGAAGTGGAAATCTTCAACATAAAGAAGATCCAACTCACTTCCAGTTGATCAATGATGGACAGAGATAGCTACACCCAGAGAAGAAACACTGGGAGGGGAATGTAAATTGTTAGCACTAATATCTGTCTGCCCAGGTTGCATGTACCTTCGGATTCTAATGTTTATTGTGCAACAAGAAAATGATATTTACACACATGTATTGTACTTAGACTATATTGTAACACATGTAAAATGTATGGTATTGCCTGTCGTCGGGGGGAGGGAATAGAGGGAGGGGGGGTAATTTGGAAAAATGAATACAAGGGATAATATTATAAAATATATATATATATAATAAAAATAATAATAATTAAAAAGAAGAACTTTTAAAAAGCTATTCTGTTCCTTCATTTCTCCCATTTCCTCAAATGTTTTCTGACGTCTTATTTTCCTCCCTAAAGTGTTAAGAATTACCTGTTTTTTACCCTTGAATTCACTCATCCCTCATTCTATATACATTAATAGCCTTCACTTGCACTCTTTATGGGGCTACATCGTCTTATGTTAAGATGATATTAGAGAATTTGGGTTATGAAATTTTAACCCCTAATGATTGGAAATCTATAGCAAGGACATGTTTAGAATCTGACAAAACTTGTGGCTTTCGGAGTATAGTGATCTACGTAGGATACAAGACCCACTAAATAGGCAAACTGGAGTTAATATACAAATCACCTTTGACCAATTAGCAGGTAAAGGTCAGTATGCAGACAATTCAGCACAGATCAATTACCTATAAAGAGATATGATTATATAAGAGATATGACTCCTTCCCAACAAAACTAATTCCTCAGGCATCCATTTATATCCCTGCCTACACCTTCTCTCATTTTTTTGCCAACTCAGTGATATTGGAGAGAGAGAACTGAAATACTCCTTGCTCCTCACTGTCATGGCTATTCCTCCCTTTATCAAATACACTAAGAAACATTTTCTGAGGTTCAGACTATACCAAATTATCATCTAATCCAGATCCAGATGGCAGTTATCTATTGAATACCAGGAAAATTTCCTTTCTGTTTCAATGAGTTTGGTTCCTGCCTCACAATTTTGCCATCCTTCCCATCTTCTATCTTTATATATGGAACTGCAACATAAATATTGATATCCCTTTAAACACTGTACTTACCAGTTGCTCAAATGTATTCAATTCTCATGACCTACTCTCTCACTCTACCTGTGATACATACAGAGATTGTCATCTCCTTGACCCTGCATTACCTACAACTCTTTTATTTCCATGTCCATCAACTCTGAAATTCTTTTGTCTCATTCCAATTTTTCATTAGTCCATCTTTTCCTGTGCCTTACAATCCCATGTTTCATCTTCCTCATGACTTGCATTCCCTTGATCTTACAGTTCTTTCCTGAATTGACCCTCTTTCACTGATAATATTTTCCCTTTCATATTTTGAACTCTTAGTGAACTAACTCAACTTAATCTTTCATGCGACTCATCACTCTATCACTATTAAAGTCTTGTCAAAACTCAATCCTGAATTATTTCCACCATTTGCCTCCTTTGCTATTATTCATGTGCTTCAAGAATTCATAAAACTCAATGGATTCAGCCCACTAGAAATTAATGTTTTGTAATTTCAATTTATTCTTTTACTAAATTAGGGAAATATTCTATTCCTATTTGATTTGCTATCCCACTTCTATAGTAGCTATTTAAAATTTATCTTTCTTCAACATTCTAATAACACACCTCCCTTTTTATCCTCTAGGCTTAGATCTTCACCTACAATTACAATTAAAAAATTAAGACCAACATCAGAGATCTCCCTTCTTTTCCCACTTTCTAGGATACGTTCAAATATTATTTTCTCCTTCACTCAGATAAAAAGGCATTTTTTTTCATTTGCAAAGGCAAAATCCTTATGTTCACCCTTGATCCAATCCCCTCCTTAGTTCTACAGCAAAATTGTTCCCACTATCATCCATATCTTCTCCCTTATATTTTAGCTCTTTGTATTATCTCCTTCCCTACTGTATACAAACGCACTCATGCCTCTCCCATTCCTAAAATAACTCACATTTGATCTGCTACCTCCTATTAACTATAAATATATATATATATATATATATATATATATATATATATATATATATATATATATATATATCACTTCTCCATTTCATGGCTAAATTCCATGAAAAAATTAATTAGCACCTTCATTTGTTCTCTTACCATTTTAAAATTATCTACATTTAGGCTTCTGAATTCATCATTCAACTGAAATAGTCTTTTCCAAAGTTACTAGAATGAAAAATTAAATCTCCATGCTTCTTAACTTCTTTGTAGTATTTGACACCATTTATCACCATTACTTTCTGGATATTTCTCTTTTCCGGATTTTGGTGACACTGATTTTTGCTGACCATTCTTCAGTCCCCTTTGCTGATTATGTTACACAGGTGACTCTGGGCATACCCTCAGACTTTGTTCTGGATCTTCTCTTTTCACTCTGTGCTGCTTTTCTTGGTAATCTCATCAGCCATCTAAGTTCAATTATCAAAACGTAGATGATTCCAAGTTTTATAAATACACCCAACTCAAAACTCTCTACTGAACTACAGTTATATATTTCCACCTTATTCTTGGACATCTTTAAGATCTCTCATAGGCATCTCAACATCATTCATGGCTGTACAAAACTCATTATCTTTCCCTGAAAATTATTCATTTCTGAATTTCCCTACTACTCTTAAGGGCTCCATACTCCCAGTCATCCAGCCTTGTAACTGTGGTATCATTTTAGAATCTTCACTTTCTCTATATTTTCGTTTCATTGCCAATTTTTTTTCTACTTTTATATTATCTCTCTCATCTGCTTGCTTCTTTCCACTCATCTATCACAGTTTTCGTTAGAGTTCTCATTATCTTTCATTTTGGTTATTACAATAGCCTTCTAACTGGTCTTCCTTCCTCAAAGGTCTTTCTCCACTCCAATCCATTGTCAGCTACCAAGAGATATTTTTTATTAAAGCTTTTTATTTTCAATATGCATGCATAGATAATTTTTCAACATTGACCCTTGCAAAATTTTGTGTTCCAAATTTTCCCCTCCTTTCCCTACCCCCTTCCCTAGATGGCAAGTAATCCAATATATATTAAACATATTAAAATATGTGATAAATCCAACATATGCATACATATTTATACAATTATCTTGCTGCACAAAAAAAAATCAGATCAAAAAGGAAAAAATGAGAAAGAAAACAAAATGCAAGCAAAAAATAACAAAAAAGAGTAAAAATACTATGTTGTAATCCACACTCAGTTACCATAGTCCTCTCTCTGGGTATAGATAGCTCTCTTCATCCCAAGATCATTGGGACTGGCATCAATCATCTCATTGTTGGAAAGAGTCACATCCATCAGAATTGAACATCATATAATATCGATGTTGCTGTGTACAACAATCTCCTGCTTCTGCTCACTTCATTTAGCATCAGTTCATGTAAGTCTCTCCAGGCTTCTCTAAAATCATCCTCCTTATCATTTCTTATAGAACAGTAATATTCCATAACTTTCATATACCATAACTTATTCAGCCATTCTCCAACTGATGGGCATCCATTAAATTTTTAGTTTCTTGCCACTATGAAAAGGGCTGCCACACAGATTTTTGCACATGTAGGTCCCTTTCATTCCTTATCCTCTTTGGGATACAAGCCCAATAGAAACACTGCTGGGTCAAAGGATATAACAGTTTGATAACCTTTTGAGCATAGTTCCAAATTGCTCTCCAGAATTGTTGGATTCATTTACAATTCCACCAACAATGGCATTAGTGTCCCAATTTTTCTACATCCTCTCCAACATTTGTCATTATCTTTTCCTGTCATTTTAGCCAATCTGATAGGTGTATAGTGGTACCTAAGAGTTGTCTTAATGTGAATTTCTCTGATCAATAGTGATTTGGAGCACCTTTTCATATGGCTAGAAATAGTTTCAATTTCTTCATCTGAAAATTGTCTGTTCAAATCCTTTGACCATTTATCAATTGGAGAATGGCTTGATTTCTTATAAATTTGAGTCAATTCTCTATATAATTTGGAAATGAGGCCTTTATCAGAATCTTTGAATGTAAAAATGTTTTCCCAGTTTATTGCTTCTTAACTTAGTATAATCAAAATTATCTATTTTGTGATCAATAATGATCTCTGGTTCTTCTTTGGTCACAAATTCCTTCTTCCTACATTGGTCTGAGAGATGAACTATCTTATGTTCTTCTTCTAATTTATTTATAATCTCATTCTTTATGTCTAGATCATAACTCATTTTGACCTTGTCTTGGTATATGGTGTTAAGTGTGGATCAATGCCTAGTTTCTGCCATACTAGTTTCTGATTTTTCCAGCAGTTTTGTGAATTTTTATCCCAAAAGCTGGGGTCTTTGGGTTTCTCAAACACTAGATTGCTATAGTTATTGACTATTTTGTCCTATGAGGATAACCTATTCCACTGATCCACTAGTCTGTTTCTTAGCTAATATCAAATGGTTTTGGTAACTGCATTTTATAATACAATTTTAGATCTTGTACAGTTAGGCCACCTTCATTTGATTTTTTTTTTCATTAGTTCCCTTGAAATTCTTGATATTTTGTTCTTCCAGATGAATTTTGTTGTTATTTTTTCTAGGTCAGTAAAATAGTTTCTTGGGAGTTTGATTGGTATAACACTAAATAAATGGATTAGTTTAGGTAGTATTGTGATCTTTATTATATTTGCTCGACTTATCAAAGAGCACTTAATATTTTTCCAGTTATTTAGATCTGACTTATTTGTGTGGAAAGTGTTTTATAGTTTTGCTCATATAGTTCCTGACTTTCCCTTGGCATAGAGATTCCCAAATGTTTTATACTATTGACAATTCCTCCCCTCCCCCCCACCCTGAAGCTGGGGTTAAGTGATTTGCCCAGGGTCACACAGCTAGGAAGTGTTAAGTGTCTGAGACCAGATTTGAACTCGGGTCCTCCTGAATTCAAGGCTGGTGCTCTATCCACTGCACCACCTAGCTGCCCCTTGACAATTATTTTAAATGGAATTTATCTTTGTATCTCTTGCTGTTGGATTTTGTTAGTGATGTATAAAAATGCTGATGATTTGTGTGGACTTATTTTGTATCCTGCAACTTTGCTAAAGGTGTGGATTATTTCTAATAGCTTTTTAGTAGAATCTCTGGGGTTATCTAAGTATACCATTGTATCATCTGCAAAGAGTGATAATTTGGATTTCTCATTACCTACTCTAATTCCTTTAATCTCTTTCTCATCTATTATTGACAAAGCCAGTAATTCTAATATAATACTGAATAGTAATAGTGATAGTGGGCAACCTTATTTCACTCTTAATCTTATTGGGAATGATTCCTGTTTATTTCCATTACATATGATGCTTACTGATGGTTTTAAATAGATGCTACTGACTATTTTAAGAAAGAATCCATTTATATCTATACTCTGTAGTGTTTTTATTAGGAATGGGTGTTGGTTTTTATCAAATGCTTTTTCTGCTTCTATTGAGATGATCATATGGTTTTTGTTAATTTGATTATTGATATAGTCAATTATGCTAATAGTTTTCCTAATATTGAATCACCCCTGCATTTCTGGTATAAATCCTACTTAGTCATAGTGTTATCCTGGGGATGATTTTCTGTATTCTCTTTGATAATATTTTATTTGAGATTTTTGCATCAATATTCATTAGGGAGATTGGTCTATAATTTTCTTTCTCTGTTTTCGTCCTACCTGGTTTAGGTACCAGTACCATACCTGTGTCATAAAAGAAATTTGACAGGAGTCCTTATTCCCTATTTTTTCAAATAGTTTATATAATATTGGAGTTAATTATTCTTTAAATGTTTGGTAGAATTCACATGTAAATCCATCTGGTCTTGGGGAATTTTTCTTAAGGAGTTGATTAATAACTTGTTCTATTTCTTTTTCTAAAATGGGACTACTACTTAAGCAATTTATTTCCTCCTCTGTTAACGTGGGCAACCTATATTTTTGTAGGTATTTCTCCATTTCATTAAGGTTATCAAATTTATTGGCATAAAATTGGGCAAAGTAACTTCTGATTATTGCTCTAATTTGCTCTTCCTTAGTGGAAAGTTCTCCTTTTTCATTTTTAAGACTAACAATTTGATTTTCCTCTTTTTTCTAATCAAATTTTCTAATCAAATTATCTATTTTGTTTTTTTTTTCATAAAACCAAGTTAGTTTTATTTATTAATTCAATAGTTTTTTTACTTTTAATTTTATTATTCTCTCCTTTTATTTTTAGAATTTCAAGTTTAGTGTTTGTTTGGGGGTTTTTAATTTGCTCTTTTATTCTATCATTTTAGTTGCAAGCCCAATTCCTTGATCTTCCCTTTCTCTATTTTACAGAAGGAAGCCTCTAGAGATATACAATTTCCTCTTATTACCACTTTGGCTACATCCCACAAATTTTGGTATGTTGTCTCATTATTGTCATTCTCTTGGAGGAAATTATTCATTGTGTCTATGATATGCTGTTTCAATCATTCACTCTTTAGTATGAGATTATTTAGTTTCCAATTACTTTTTGGTCTATTTTTCCCTGGCTTTTTATTGAATGTGGTTTTTATTGAATCATGATCTGAAAAGAATGCATTTACTATTTATGCTTTTCTTCATTTGATTTTTGAGGTCTTTATGTCCTAATATATGGTGAATTTTTATATAGGTTCCATGAACTGCTGTGAAGGAAGTATGTTCCTTTCTTTCTCCATTCAATTTTCTCCAAAGATCTATCATACCTAACTTTTCTAGTATTCTATTTACCTCTTTAACTTCTTTCTCATTTATTTTGTGGTTTGACTTATCTAGTTCTGAGATTGCAAGACTGAGATCTCCCACTATTATAGTTTTGCTGTCTTTTCTTCTTGTAGCTCTCTTAACTTCTCCTTTAAGAATTTGGATACTATACCACTTGGTACATATATGTTTAATATTGATATTGCTTATTATCTATGGTACTTTTAGCAAGATATAGTTTCCTTTGCTTTTGCTTGATCTGAGATCAGGATAGCTACCCCTGCTTTTTTTTTTTTTTTTTTTTTTTTTTTTTTTTTACCTCACCTGAAACATAATAGATCCTACTCTAGCCTTTTACCTTTATTCTGTATTTATCACCCTTCTTTAAATGTATTTCCTGTAAACAACATATTGTAGGATTCTGGCTTTTAATCCAGTGTGCTATCCACCTCTGCTTTATGGGAGAGTTCACCCTATTCACATTTACAGTTAAAACTACTAATTCTGTATGTCCTGCCATCTTATTATCTCCAGATTATACTTTTCTCTTTCCTTTTCCCCTTACCTCCTCCCCAGTATTTAACTTATGGGCACCACTTGCCTCAAGCAGCTCTCTCCCCTTTTAAAGTCTCTCCAGAGGCTTGGAGAGACTTACATGAACTGATGCTGAGTGAAATGAACAGAACCAGAAGATCATTATACACTTCAGCAATGATACTGTATGAAGATGTATTTTGATTGAAGTGGATATCTTCAACATAGAGAAGATCTAATTCAGTTCCAGTTGATCAATGATGGACAGAATCATCTACACCCAGAGAAAAATGGGTCTGATCCCAGCACAGCTGCTGTCCCATTACCCATGCATATGTACTGTCAAAAAAAATTATAATTATAAAATAAAAAAGTCTTTCTACCTTTCTTATACCATTCCCCTACTATTTCTATACTTACTTCTATTTAGCCTACCCCTTCCCTTTTTGCTTTTCCACTCCCACTTTTCTATAAGGAGAGAGAAGTTTCTTTGTAAACCAAATATGTCTAATATTTTCTATTTTAGACAAATCTGATGAGAGTAAGATTTATTTACGACCATCAGCAAGCATAATATGCAATGGAGATAAACTGGAACCTTTCCCAGTAAGATCAGGAGTGAAACAAGGTTGCCCACTATCACCATTACTATTCAATATTGTATTAGAAATGTTAGCCTTGGCAATAAGAGTCGAGAAAGAGATTAAAGGAATAAGAGTAGGTAATGAGGAAATCAAACTGTCACTCTTTGCAGATGATATGATGGTATACTTAGAAAACCCCAGAGATTCTAATAAAAAGTTATTAGAAATAATTCACAACTTTAGCAAAGTTGCTGGATACAAAATAAATCCACATAAATCCTTAGCATTTTTATACATCACTAACAAAATGCAACAGCAAGAGATACAAAGAGAAATTCCATTCCAAACAAATGTTGAGAGTATAAAATATTTGGGAATCCATCTACCAAAGAAAAGTCAGGAATTATATGAGCAAAATTATGAAACACTTGCCACAAAAATAAAGTCAGATTTAAATAATTGGAAAGACATCCAGTGCTTGTGGATAGGCCGAGCAAATATAATAAAGATGATAATACTCCCCATACTAATCTATTTATTTAGTGCTATACCAATAAGACTCCCAAGAAACTATTTTAGTGACCTAGAAAAAATAACAACAAAGTTCATATGGAAAAATAAAAGGTCAAGAATTTCAAGGGAATTAATGAAAAAAAAAAGTCAGATGAAAGTGGTCTAGGTATACCTGATCTAAAGATATATTATATAGCAGCAGTCACCAAAACCTTTTGGTATTGGCTAAGAAATAGACCAGTCGATCAGTGGAACAGATTAGGTACAAAGGACAAAAAAGGATACAACTATAGCAATCTAGTGTTTGATAAACCCAAAGATACCAACATTAGGGATAAAAATTCATTATTTGAAAAAAACTGTTGGGTAAACTGGAAATTAATATGCCAGAAATTAGATATGGGCCTATACTTAATACCATATACCAAGATAAGATCAAAATGGGTCCATGATTTAGGCATAAAGAATGAGATCATAAATAGATTAGAGGAACAGAGGATAGTCTACCTCTCAGACCTGTGGAGGAGGAAGGAATTTATGACTAGAGAAGAACTAGAGATCATTATTAATTACAAAGTACAAGATTTTGATTACATCAAACTAAAAAGTTTCTGTACAAAGAATACTAATTCAAACAAGATTAGAAGGGAAGTAACAAATTGGGAAAATATTTTTATAGTTAAAGGTTCTGATAAAGGTCTCATTTCCAAAATATATAGAGAATTGATCCTAATTTATAAGAAATCAAACCATTCTCCAATTGATAAATGGTCAAAGGATATGAACAGACAATTCTCAGATGATGAAATTGAAACTATATCCACTCATATGAAAGAGTGTTCCAAATCACTGCTGATCAGAGAAATGCAAATTAAGACCACTCTGAGATACCACTACACACCTGTCAGATTGGCTAAGATGAAAGGAACAAATAATGATGAATGTTGGAGGGGATGTGGGAAAACTGGGACACTGATACATTGTTGGTGGAGTTGTGAAAGAATCCAGCCATTCTGGAGAGCAATCTGGAACTATGCCCCCAAAATTATCAAACTATGCATACCCTTTGATCCAGCAGTGCTACTCCTGGGCTTATATCCTAAAGAAATACTAAAGAGGGGAAATATTTGTAGCAGCTCTTTTCGTAGTGGCTAGAAACTGGAAGATGAATGGATGTCCATCAATTGGAGAATGGTTGGGTAAATTATGGTATATGAAGGCTATGGAATATTATTACTCTGTAAGAAATGACCAGCAGGATGAATTCAGAAAGGCTTGGAGAGACTTGCATGAACTGATGCTGAGTGAAATGAGCAGAACCAGAAGATCACTATACACTTCAACAACAATACTGTATGAAGATATATTCTGATGGAAGTGGATATCTTCAACATAAAGAAGATCCAATTCACTTCCAGCTCATCAATGATGGAAAGAAACAACTACACCCAGAGAAGGAACACTGGGAATTGAATGTAAAATATTAGCACTACTGTCTATCTACCCAGGTTACTTATACCTTCGGAATCCAGTGCTTAACGTGCAACAAGAAAATTGGATTTACACACATATATTATATCTAGGTTATACTGTAACACAGGTAAATTGTATGAGATTGCCTGTCATCTAGGGGAGGGAGGAGAAAATCTGGAAAAATGAATACAAAGGATATTGTTATAAAAAAAAATTACTCATGCATATATACTGTGAAAAAATGTACAATTATAAAATTAAAAAAAAAGAGAGAGTAAGATTCATACAATGTTCATCCCCTTCCCTTCTTTCCCTCAAATACAATAGGTTTCCTTTTCCTTCTTGTGAGATGTAATTTCCCTCTTTTTACCTCCACTTTTCCCTTTTTTGATACAATCCCTTTCCATCTTTAGTTCCTTTTTTATATTATAATAGTAAAATCAAATTATACATGCACTCTTTATGTATAGCCATTAAAAATACATTTCTCAAGAGTCCTTTTTACTTTTTTATGCTTTTCTGGAGTTCTATATTTGGAGGTCAGATTTTTTGTTTAGCTCTGTTTTTTTATGCTTTTAGTCTCCTCAGGGTTTGGAATCTGTTCTTCTCTTTCACTGTAGAAGGTATCTATAGTTAGAGCTCACTTTGCCTTTTTACTCATTTCTTTAAAAAGTTGGGATGTGCTTTTAGCGCAAGGAAATTTTCCCAAGCTTCCTCTATAGACCAGGGAGGTACAGCGACTACGCTGGGATCAGACTGATTCAATCCCAGTGATGGGTGGGCATGGCTAGGTCCTGTGAGACTCCGGCACTTTGGGGTTCACTCTTTACCTTTTGTGTTTGTGTTGGATGTTTTATAACTTCTCTGTTGATCTGCTGGCTTGTAAGCAGGGCAGAGTGACCAACACTGTGGTAGAAACCTCCCCATAGATTCTGCACTGCATGGAGTCTCCACTGCCCTGTGGAGACTGCACCCTGTCCCGGGTCTGCACAGTGTGCACTGGGTCCTGTGCCTGGCCTCCCTCCATGTCTGACCAAAACAGACCTTTTCTAGTGATCTTTGAAATTATTTTTTGCTGTTAATTTGCTGCACTCCCAATATTTGTAAATTCAGCCAGTCTAGAACTAATTCAGAGGCTGAATTTGGTAATTAGTGTGAGGCTAGTAGGAGAGCACAGAAAGAAACATGTTTCCTCTGCCATCTTGGCTACATCCCTATGAACAATTATTTTGAATGGAATTTCTCTTTGTATTTCTTACTGCTGGACTTCGTTGTTGACATAAAAATGCTGTTGATTTATGGGGATTTATTTTGTATCCTGCAGCTTTGCTAAAATTGTGGATTGTTTCCATTAGTTTTTAATTTTTTTTCAGTTTTAGTTTTGATTCTCTAGAGTTCTCTAAGAATACCATCACCTCATTACCTATTCTAATTCCTTTAATTTCTTTTTCTTCTCTTGCTGCCAAAGTTAACATATCTACTATAATATCGAATAGTAATAGTGATAGTGAGCAACCTTATTTCACTCCTGATCTTATTGGGAATGGTTTCAATTTGTTTCTATTACATATGATGTTTGCTGATGGTTTTAAATAAATGTTACCGATCATTTAAGGATAAGTCCATTTATTCCTATATTCTCTAATGTTTTAATAGGAATGGGTGTTGGGTTTTATTAAATGCTTTATCTATATCTATTGAGATAATTACATGATTTTTGTTCGTTTGGTTATTGATATAGTCAATTATGCTAATAGTTTTCCTAATATTGAATCAGCCCTGCATTCCTGGTATAAATCCTACTTGATCATAGTGAATTATCCTGTGAATGACTTTCTGTAATCTCTTTGCTAATATTTTATTTAAGATTATTGCATCAAGATTCATTAAGGAGATTGGTCTTTCTCTGTTTTCACCCTACCTGGTTAGGTATCCGCACCATATTTGTGTCATAAAAGGAATTTGGTAGTGTAGAGGGCTGAAACTCCAAAAAGATATGCTTGAATCAGACAACAGAGCACTTAAGGCTAATTACCTATTTAATGTGAGACAATGACTCTATTAGCATGTGATTTGGATAAATGGTTCTTCTCACTGTTGGTGCTTGCTGAATTTTGGGTATTAAGATAATCATGGGCAAGGATTGGAGAGTGGAGGGAGAGAGGCAAGAGGCACTTGGTGGCAGGAGGAGGAGGAGAGAGGCTGGTGACTCTGGACTCCAGAATCCAGGATTTTCCTTGTCTGCCTTCTTCACTTCTCCTCCTAAAGACCAAGAACTTTAATTTGTCCTGATGCTGACTGACCCCGAGACCTCCAGGGAGCTAGCCCATACATTATATGATAGGCCTCCTTCTTTCCCTATTTTTTGAAATATTGGAATTAATTGTTCTTTAAATGCTTGGTAGAATTCACATGTAAATCCATTTGGCCCTGGAGATTTTTTTCTTAGGGAGTTGATTAAAAGCTTTTTCTATTTCTAAAATGGGACTATTTAAATAATTTATTTCCTCTTCTGTTAACCTGGGAAACCTATATTTTTGTACATATTCCTCCATTCAGGTAGATTATCAAATTTACTGACATATAGTCAAGCAAAATAATTTCTAATTTCCTCTTCATTGGTGGAAAGTTCTCCCTTGTCATTTTTGAGATTAACAATTTTATTTTCTTCTTTCCTTTTTCTAATCAAATTAATTAAAGGTTTATTTTGTTGGTTTTTCATAAAACCAACTCTTAGTTTTATTTATTAATTCAATAGTTTTCTTACTTTCAATTTTATTAATCTCCCCTTTTATTTTCAGAAGTTCAAATTTGGTATTTAATTGTGAGTTTTTAATTTGTTCTTTTTCTAGTTTTTTTAGTTATGAGCCCAATTCATTGATCTTCTCTTTCTCTATTTTATGCAAGTAATCATCTAGAGATATAAAATTTCCCCTAATTACCTATTTTGCTACATCCCACAAATTTTAGTATGTTGTCTCATTATTGTCATTCTCTCAAATGACGTTGTTGTGTCTATGATTTGTTGTTTCATCCATTAATTCTTTAGGATTAGATTAGTTTCTAATTAATTTTTGGTCTATTTTCCCCTGGCCCAAAGAGTAATTTTTTAAAAGCTTAAGTCTAAATGTGTCATTTCTGCTCAGTGAATTCTGGTGGTTTTTTAACATCTCCCAGATCAAACAAAATTTTTTCTATTTGTCACTGAAAACTCTTCAGAACCTTTTTCCTTCCTACCTTTTTTAGATTTATCATATATTCCTCTCCTCCACATATTACAATCTAGTTTCTATGATCATATTTATAATTTCTCAAAAAATAGCACTACACCTCTTTTTTTTTGTGTCTTTGTGCTTGTTGTTTCCCATTCCCAGAATCTTCTATCCTCTCACCTCTATCTCAACCTTATCTCATATTCACCTTTGAAAATGCTATGCTATGTTCCTGCAAAACTTTACCATTATCTCTGGTTTGCATTTTGTTCTTTTCCATCTTCCATGGTTTTGCTATATTTTCCCTGTTGCCTATAATGGACTCTTTCTTCATCCATCCAGTCTTACCCTTCTTTTAAGATCTAACTCAAATAAACCACCTTATTTTAGAAGTCTTTCCTCATTCTATCACCTGAATTTGACTTCTTCTCCTTAACTTTTCTTATAACATATTGTCTTTATATATATCACCTCTTTTCTATCTTAGCTAATAATTGTAACTTGAAATGAACTGACTCCTGATGTTCTCAGAGATTGGTCTTTCTTATCTCCTCTTTCACTTTACTATCCATTATTTCTTAGAAAGATTTTCTTCCTTCCCTGATCCCAAATAGTTCTTTCCCTGTAACTTCTCCCAAATCCTGCTATCCCTCAAGAAACCAAATAGCACTTCTGAATTTTTCTAGTCTCTTAACTACCAGAAGTTGGAAAACAAACAAAACTCCTGATAATATACTTTAACGTGCTGTTTTATTTTTTTCTCTTAAAGTCTAAAGTTTTGCTTGTTATTCTGCAACCTGGCTGTGCATGAACTTAATCCTAAGAAGATCAACAGTAGAGAGAAGAAAAGGTAATTAATTAATGGAGTAGAGTCAGATCTACAACAGACATCCCTAGGAGGTTACTTTGATATAAGTCAAGGTTTGCCGGCATTTGATCCTATAATTACAAATGAAAGAGCAGGGATATTTTAGATTGTTATTTTTGTGGGATTAACAATTTAAATGTAGGTTTTCTCCATGAAAAATTCTTATTAATTGATGTTGATATACTAAGAAGAAATAACTGATAAAACCAGAAGAAAAAAAGATGATGGGAATCATAAATAAGTAATATGATTCTGATTTTGTTTGGCACATTTCCAACCTCACAAATCCTTCCTTAGCCTCAAAAAACCAGATATAGAATTGGAAAGGATTTAAAAGGTGATTTGGCTGAGCTCTTTCATTTTGTAGATGAGAAAACTGTAGCTGATTTAGGTTTAGGACTTGTCCAAGGTCACAGAAGCCAAGGGTGAGAGGCAGTGAACCATTGCCCTCTGATTCCAGACAGACTATTCCTTCCACCATTTTATGCTATTTTAGCTTATGGAAGGACATGAAGAAAGGTCCTTCAGAATATGGAGACATCAGTAAATTGGAATCTGCCTCATTGGAGGAACTATCCAAATCAAGGAGGTCACAGATCTCTGAGTGTGTGAAAAAGAAATGTAATTTGTTCAGTTGCTTTCTTTAATAGTTGAAATAGTTATAGAAACTTAACAGAGTCTTTCTTCCCTTTAGACAATAACTGAAAATAATGAGAATAGAAAACAAATAATATTTATTACTTATAACAAAAAAATATGAATAATCTAAATTCTCAACAGGAAAACATTCAGAGAAGAGGGAACAAAACCAAACCCATCAATCAATAGTTTATAGCTAATACTTTGAGTAAAAATATAAAACTAAGTTAAAATGAAGATCTTAGTTTAAACTTATGCAACTTGTTCAAAATTCAAAGAAATCGATGACAATAATAGCATCTGATAAAATAGAATCAAATTTTAAAACATTAAAATCAAATATTGGCAAATGGGAAATAAATATATATATATATATATATATATATATATATATATATATATATATATATATATGCAACCGTCTCGATTCACATGTACCAAATAATCTGATAGTTAAATTCATAAAGAAAACATTATTAAAATATAAGAAGAAATGGATAGAAACCTAATGTTATTAGGGGATCTCACCACTTCATTATCAGAATGATAAGGCAAGTCAAGATTAAATCTTGTTAATTTTACCAAACAAATATTCTTTTCTTTAAGAAAAAAAAAAATCCTCAGTTGGTTCTGTATAAGATACCCTTCAACCTAGTTGTCTATTATTAAAAGAAAAAAATGATAGTAAGAGACAGGAAGAATATGTTATTCTTAAATATTACAATGTCTTTTTAATAAAATCTATCTCATTATGGTTATATAATGAATGTTAATTCATTAGGCTTATGATATTATAAGCTTCTTGAGGGTCAACATCTATGTTCTTTTTCATTTTTACTTCTCCTATAGCAGCAACTTGTAGTTAATCAATTTCTGTTAAACTGAATTAAGCTGAGAAGTTATTACCTTAATGTTACATATGAGGAAACTGCAGCAGAAAGTAGTTGACCAATTTTTAAAGTATCATAATGAAAAATATTGAAGTAGGAATAAAACCTAGGTTTCAGAATATGAAAGTGAACATTTTTTTTTTTACTGGAGCAATCTCATTCCTTTTATGAGTCAATTTTATTTCTAATAGCTACAGAGTTTTTGCTTGTGGACAAGGGAGAGATAGGCCTTCCAGAATGGGGTGGGGCAAAATGAAAAGATGGAGTAGAAAATATATTAGGAAGAAGATTCCTTTTGAGCTAAAATGACAGCTGGATGACTGTAGAATTCAATCAACCATAAGTTATAAAGTTAGTATGGTATATTAGTATGCTATAAATTCAATATAGCCAGACTTGATTTCAATCAAAATAATAATTTTAAATAGTGAGAGAAATAATTTTAAATAGAGATACATAAATAAGATTGATAGGCATAAGATTTCTTAAAAACTTCAAACTATATTGTATTAGACTATACTTTATTGATATTGTAAAACTGATGGTAGATTTTTAAAAAAGAAATTTAGAGGTATTAACTTGTTTGAAAATATTTTATATATGATATGCTCAATTGGATCATTACTCCTTTGTCATATTTGTTATTTAACATTGTTCAATTACCAATATTGCTTCCTACACATATATTCAGCTCATCTATTTTTATTCACTTACAAGAATGAAAAATGAAAAAGCACATTGTTCTTTTAAACTATGCATAGTATTTGCAAGATATAGCAAAATTATACAAAAATTGAGAGGACACGTTTAAAAAAGCTCTGTGCTTATGATTTAAGAAATTGTCAACTATAATGTCTGAAATCAATAAATGTATAATTAGAAGACTTGTGCCATAAGATATGCTTGAGAACTAGTTGAGGGTTATCTGAACTTCTGTCTGAGTAGTCATAGAGAGGCTCTTGTTCAAAGCGTCTGCAATTGTATTCTCATGGTGAAGGATATGCGATTCTAAAAACTAATACCAGCATTGTGTCCCCAAATGGAGAGTAAATGTAACTAGAATATTTTTCATAATTTTAATATTGTAGTAGTACTGACATCATTATTCAATGGTCATGTTAATCTGAAAATGCAGTATATATGTACTATCTATAAAATGCAGAAGTATTCAAGACTGTGATAATGTAGAGCTTAGTTTCAGTATTTATTATCAGATTATCTATAATGTGCATCAGCTATAAAGAATCTGATTTTGAAAACAATATGCACTTTGTCTTCTAATATCCTTCTATACAATGTGCTGGACGTGACTACAGAGAATTCTCTGTGTTTCCAGTGTCTATGTAAAACCTCCATGCAGCTAACCAATGAAATAAAAGGAAAAGCTGTAAACAGCTGGTTTATATAGCTTTCTCAAAAGGCTCGTGTATGAGCTATAATATGTGGAAATTTGTATTAGGTTTTGAGAAAGAAAAATAGAAGTTCCTACAGCTGTGTGTCAAGAAATTAATTCCAAGAAAAAGAAATAATATTTCCTTTCCTAAAAGATAGCAACAAAATATGTGTTCTTGGTTTGGAGACGTTTCTTGATTTTGTGTTATTGGGCATGAAATATACCTGCCCTGAAGAGCAATATCACCTAATATGAAATTATTAACCTATTTCATAACTCTAATATGGGAACATCCCCACTCATAATGTTCTAGTTTATAAAGATAATTGACTGTTGTGGAACCCTTGAAGGTAAGAAAGAAAGGTTTTATAGACTTACAGGAATACATTTTTTTGGTTTGTTTTTTTTGAGTCATTATACCTTAGCACTCATGAAAACTGGAACTAAAAAAAAGAATTCCTTTTTTTCCTAGGATAGAAAAAGTACAAGGCTTATTTTAAAATATAGTAAAAACCCATTAGAAAAAGGTCTGGTTATTCCACAAATACAGTTATTCTATGGATGAAATCAGGTCACCAGTGTTCACAGCAACTCTTTCTGTAATAGAAGCCCTTTTTACATAGGCATAATTCCCATTATAATGACATTTTCTTATATATTGTTTTTAGTTGAGAAAGCAGTTTAAATTCTATTTTTTTTTTTGCAATTTTTGAATCTAAAAAATTCAGCTTTAGTAAACTGTTAGATTTTTTTGTAATAAAAATAGTAAGGAACTCACTTGATTTTACTAAGGGCACAAAACTATAAGGTTCTGTAATTATTAGATAATTTTAAATAAGGAACAGCAGAATTCATATTGATATAACACTTTAAATTTTGTGAAGCATGTTTTTTATAACTGTGAAGTAGTGGGAATATTTTCATACCAATTATATTTATACCAATTTTTATACCAAAGATGAAGAAACTGAGGGTTAGAGAGACTAAGTGGTTTGCTCATGGCCACATTGGAAATGACTATGTATGGGAGAAAGGACTCTAAGGTCTCCTGACACTAAGTAGTCCAACATATTATACTACCACTCAACTTTATCTTCAATTCTTCACCATAAATGATCACTAGATAAAGAAGTTTTTTAAACATTTTGTAAATCTCAGCAAAAAATGATGACTTTTTTTTTTTAACAAAGCACATGTAGACTTTTAAAAGACAATTTAAATATTTGTTAAAGTCATCGTTAATATTTTCAAATGGCCATTTTCCCTGAAGATCTGAATAACTAATTACTACCTAATGTAGTTCCTTGCTTTTAATAGATAATAAATATTTTTTGAATGCATAAATAATTTAGCATCAAGCATTCTTGATTTAATCAATCATCAAATAGGTATTTATTAAGTGCCTACTAGGTACCAGGTGCTATACTAGGCATTTAGGGTACAAAAACAAAACTGAAAGAATATTTGCCACAAGGAGCAAGTAGTAATGTGGTAAACAACATGTAAATATAAAATCATATAGTAACTAAAGACAAGGGAATTTTGCGGTCCTTATACCTGGGGGGTTAAGAAAAGTCTCATGTACAAAGTAATATCTGAACGAAGAATTGAAGGGAGGGAAAGTTGAAACATTTCGAACAGTCCAGTCATGGAAGAGAGCTTTTGTAAAGGCACATAAATAGGAGATGGGATAGTGTGGGCAGGGAAAAGTAAAAAAATCAGTTTGGCTGTATTGATGAATTTTTAGAAAGCAGTAAAATCTTATAAACCTGGAAAGATAGTTTGGAGTCTTATTTATGAAGCACATTAAATAGCAAACAGAAAAATTTGTATTTGATTTCAGGTACTGTGAGATTACTAGAATTTGTTAAGTAGGAGAGAAATATGAACAGACCTGTGCTTCAGGAATAACACTTTAGTGTTTGTGAGAAAGATAAGAAGGGGAGCATGTGAGGTAGGAGAAACCAATTAGGAAGCTATTCTAAAAGAGTAGAAGGTTAAGAGGGTCTGATCTAGGTAGTCACAGTGTGAAAATGTAATAGTACCTATATCTAATATTCTTCTCTAAAATATAGTGTTCTCTGGGAGCAGGTTTCTTGGGGGGCTTCTGGAGACAGCCTTAGTTTCAGTTCAGTATAATCACCCCAAATGCAGCCAGAAGTTAAAGTCCAAATCCTTTATTGTTTCCTTCAAAGTCTTGTCTCTTTTCCTGGGGCCCAGTTAGCTTTCTTAGAGGCCTATCTCTCTCCTTGGTTCCGAGAACTCCTGTCACTAGTCCTTTGCCTCTGCCAGCTTCTGCCTCTAGCTTCTTCTGAATGGGCTTCTAGTGGGCTTCTAGCCCTCGGACCTCCTCCTTATATGCTCCACACTGCTTATACACCAATCATTATATCACAAGAAAACCATTATTTGTTGTAGGATTAAATCAATGCTAAACTACCTCCTCAATTCCACTTACTACTTTGTTTCAAGTTCTAGACCATAACATCTCCTTGTAGGATCAGATCAATGATACTGATAGTTTCTATCAATTCCACTGTCTTAGGATCTTGTAAGAATCCTAACTTCTCCTGCTTTCTTTTGTTTTTAGAACATAGGTGGTCATGACCTCCCTGACTTCTCAAGGAGGTGAGGACCCCCAAAAAAGTGATTGCGCCTTCCCTGACTGCTCAAAAAAGGGGTGAAAACACCATAAAAAAAGGTGATCATGCCCTCCCTGATGTCTCAGGAACAGAGTTGAAAACACCAAAGAAAATGGGAAATCAAATCAGATTAGTGGGTTTCTGAAGGGGCTCACTCTTAAAACAGGATATACATAAATCCATCAATATAGGAGGTATTACACATAATTACATAAATTGCATAAGCACATAGTAACATAACATAGGCTAGTAACGATGTAATAAATAACATGAATCAACATGAGGAATTATACATGTCCATACATCCTAAAAGTAGTCCAAAAGGAATCTATTGTCCATTACTTTATGTGCCAGGAATCCAATAATTCCTGCAAATTTTGAAGTCGTGCAATAGTCTCATCAACAACTTTTCATCTCAAGGAATCCAATGATTCCTGCTGGTTTTCAAGTTCTGCAACAGTTTTATCTTGTATTAGGGAATCCAATGATTTCTGCAGATTTTGTTCTTAGGTCTTCTCCTTTGTTTCCAGATTTTTTTCTTTTTTTGTCTCTCTGATGGACAAGGCGAATATGGCTCATTGGCACCCATCTGATTCCTTCTCCATCTGTAGAAATACAAGCAAACCCTTTCTCCCAAGCAGTTAACCTATCTAATTCCCTTCTATTTAGCACTTTCTAGATCTCTCTTCATCACCTGGCAATTATGTTGGAGCTGCTCTCACTGAACACTGCTCTTCTGTTGGATTAAAAATCCTGTATTCTCCCCAATTGTAATCCCTTTCTGCTATCTGATTGCTTTTCTGCTTGTTGATCATGTAATCCTTTTCTCTATCTGATTGCTTTTCGGAAGATTGATCACAGCAGAGTCCTGAACTTCTAAAGACTCTCTGTGTGTAACCTCAGCTACCATCATGCCCCACCTGTCTTTTGTATGATATTTTGGGGCTGGGCCCTGCCTCTCATTTCCCTGGGTCAATCTACATTCTGAGGCTCAGTAAAAGCCCTTGTGGCATTTTGGACATAGGGTTTTGGGTCTTCTTTTACCCTGTCTTCTTACTCTATCTCCATATCTACAATGGGCTTTCAGATGTTCCACTTTTCTACACTGAAAACATCAACAACTCTCTCTAGAAGTCCCTTGCCAAAAGGGACCCTGTCTTCCTATGTTTATCATAGTCTGGGTATAATAAGTATTTGTGCCCACTGTAGCACAGCATCTTAAGATCTCTTCTAAAGGAACATCTTTTTATCTCATTGACATTTTCCTTAGCTAGTTGATTTATCATTATTTCTGGAGTTGCATTTTCTCTAATGGTTCTTGCTACAGTTGTTTGGAGACATCCCACAAAATCTGCTAAGGGTTCATTGGAACCTTGCTCTATTTTTGTGAAGGCTTCTCCCCAGTCTTTCCCTGGGAGGGAACTCCAAACTTTTGCTGCAGCAGTAGCAATTTCTTCATAAGCTGTTATGGGGTAATTAATCTGTTCTGAATTCTCTTCATACTGACCTTTACTTTCCAATTGGTCAAAAGTGATTTGTACATTAACTCCACTTTGCCTATTGCATCTGGCTTGAATCCTACATGATTCTTGATACTCTGAAAGCCACAACAATTTTTTTCCAGGTACTAAACATGCCCCTGCTATGGATTTCCTATCCCTAGGGGTTAGGATTTTATAAGCCAAATTATCTAGTAACATCTTAACTTAAAATGATGTAGCCCCATAAAGAGTGCAACCCTTTTTCAAATCCTTGATTTTTTCCAAATCAAAAGGAGTGTATCTTCTCCTTTTTTGGCCTGAAGAGTCAAGCTCTTCAATCACAGGGTATGCATTTATTTTTAAATCAGATATATCCTGTCCTTCATTTTTTGCTTTAACCTGCTGGAACTCTGTCTTCCCAGAAATCAGCAGGAGTCAGGATCACTAAATGTCTTTATTCTTGATCTTTTACAGTCAAGGTCAGGGGATTAGATCTAGCAATCTCCACACACACCTTCCTCCCTCAAACGCCACGAGAGAGAGCAAGAGAGAGAGCATCTCAATTTCCTCTTCCTCCTCCTGAACCCCCCCCACATGTCACTTCCCCCTCTTTGTCCCACCAATCAAGTCAGCACAGAATAGCTGGGGAGGGTCAAACTTCAAACAAGTTAATAGGGAACCGTCCAATTGGCAATTAGTTTCATGTGCTCCATTATCCAAGTACATTTGCTCAGTTCTAGCCCTTTACATTAACCAGTGCTTTTTGTAATCTTGTCATAGTCTACTTTATAGGAGGTGTTGATTGTGTTACTGCCTCTCCCCTTCCTCCTTCTCCCTCCACCCCTGAAGGGTTAATTGAGGGAAGTAGGTCAGGGGATGGGGAATGACCTAATTTCTCCTTCTATGAAGCACCACACTTAAAATTGTACTTAACTTCATTCTTATCTAATTCTTCATCCTTTTCACCTAGTTTAGTTGGCTCCTCCCCATTCTGCTCTTTCTTCTTTTTTTCCTTATTCTAGTACTTATATAATTTCTTAAAGTCAGTTGTATTAAATTGTATGTATAAAGTGTATTTTTGGAAATTGAGTTTGGATTGGAATTGTAGTATTCACCTAGTTGCTCTCCTACTAATTTTCACTCATCTGGATTCAATTCTTTTTCCTTAAAGAACCAAGGAGATGTGTACTGTACAGTTTCTAAAAGTTCAGTGATCTGCTCCCAAGTTACAATTAAACCTTGATTTTTTTTTATCAGTCTGACCAAACTTTCAACACATTTTCCTTGAAGAGGCTGTTTTCTAAACATCTGTCCCATTTTAGCTGAAATACTATTTTAGCCCTTTAACAAAGTTTCCTTGTACTCATCCTAATTTCTGTGTCACAGATGAAGGTTGTTGATCTTACGTTTTGGTGCCAAAATGTAATATTCTTCTCTTGTTAGGTTCTTACCAAGTGCTAATGAGATAATGAGATATTAGGTTCTTACTAAGTGCTAAGTCGGTACTTAACAATTCTCTAGTTCCAGCCTTTAAGGGAAGTTTTACCCCTTTGAACTTCTGGGGAGGATCTTGCATGTTTAAGAGGAGCAAGTTCATTGGTTGAAGTATTTTTTCCCCAGAAGCCCCTGAATTATTCCACACCCATTCTCTGGGAGGATAAAAGAAGTGACATTGAGCAAGAGAGAGAGTCTCTACTCTAGGTCAGAGTTGGCAGCCGAGAGATTGAGTTGAGACAGTAGATCTCCTCCCAGAGAGCGATCAGCAGTTTCTGGAGGCAACAGAATATTACATTCTCTAAAATATAATTTTCTCTGGGAGCAGGTTTCTTGGGGGGCTTCTGGAGGCAGCCTTAGTTTCACTTCAATATAATCACCCCAAATGCAGCCAGGAGTTAAAATACAAATCCTTTATTGTTGCTTTTCAAGTCTTGTCTCCTTCCATGGGCCAGGTTAGCTTTCTTAGAGGCCTATCTCTTTCCTTGGTTCTGAGAGCTCCTGTTACTAGTTCTTTGCCTCTGCCAGCTTCAGCTTCCAGCCAGCACAAAGGTGGAAGATGGAATGAATCTTTTGCCACCCCAAGAGCTTCTAGTGGGCTTCTCCTTTCTGGCCTTGAGACCTCATCCTTATATGCCCTACACTGAGTATATACCAATCATTATATCACTAGGAAACCATTATTTGTTGAAGGATTAAATCAATGCTAAACTAGATTTAACCACTCTCTCCTCAATTCCACTTACTATCTTGTTTCAAGTTCTGGCCCACAACATCTCCTTGTAGGATCAGATCAATCATACTGAACCATGCTAAATTAGATAATTATTGTCTCTATCAATTCCACTGTCTTAGTACCTTGTAAGAATTCTAATACCTACAAGAGATAATATCATTATTTTTTTAGTCTTATAGCAAAGTGCAAAAAATCCTTTATTTGTATGGGTTTGTAATTAATTTCCATACACTATGAATTAATAATAATAATTAAAATAATAATATTGGAAAATAATGGTTAGATAATAATAATAATAATAATAACTATAAAATACGATCTTTCATATGTGCATGGTGCAGATAATAAAGCATCCTTTCTTGGGCAGCAACATGGCACATTAAGAAAAGCTTTGGATTCAGTAGATTTGATTGAAATTCTGAACACCTGTGTGATTTTGGCCAAATAAATTAACTACTTTGGGATTTAGTTTCTTCATATGCAAAATTAGATTGCATTAGAAGAAATCACTACCAGTTCCAAATTCTGCAATACCAGTACTGGAATATTGTAGAATAATCATGTGTGAAAGTGGTCTGAGATTTCAGAAGTCATCTTATTCCTCTACTCAATAAACTCTAGTGGCTCTTTATTTCCTTTGGCATTAAATACAAACTTCTCTGGCATTTGAATACTTACCCCCTTTACAATACCAGTACTGGAATGTTGTAGAATAATTATGTGCAAAAGTGGTCTGAGATTTCAGAAGTCATCTTATTCCTCTACTCAATAAAGTCTAATGGATCTTTATTTCCTCTGGCATTCAAAGCTTTCTTTCAATATTTACCCCCTCTTATCTTTCTAGTCTTTTTACACCTTACTCCCCACCATGTACTTTTTGATCCTAGATTCTGGCTGTTCCATGAACAAGACTCTATATCTATATTCCAGGCTTTTACAAATGCCTGGAATGTTATTTCCTTTAACTAGCCTACTGACTTGAATATTTTCTTTTTTAAATTCCTTATAAGATTTTCTCCTGTTATTTCCTATTTATCTGTGTGTAGCTTGCTTTGTACATATTTGTTGGCTTGTTATTTCACTCAATTGATTGTAAGCTCTTTAAGGGCAGAGACTGTCTTCCTCTTTTTTTACATCTCCAGAGCTTAGCCTAGTTTCTGGCACATAATAAGTGCTTAATAACTCACATTAATTGATTGATACAGATGAGGAAACTGAAGTCTAGACAAGTAAAGTTTTATAATTTCTGGTTAAGCTAATCAGAGGTCATAATCATGATGGCTTATTTTCATCTCTTTCAGTACTTTAGTGTTGGTGTTTATTAGTAAAATCACCTTGTGTTCTATTATTATTTGTTGTAGCTATGCAATAAAATGGGGGAGGGGAGATTGAATTTTATGCACATTAAAAAGCAGTATATAATTAAAAAATTAATATTTGTCTTGTGAGAAGGTTAGAGCATTTTCAAATTTTCAAGTCTCAAGACTTTTGATCTAGTAATCTTTTCAACATGTTGCCACTCCAGTATCTTCTGACTCAGAATCAGTTATTTTTTTTAAACTTGGTTCACTCCTCTTTAAAAGGAATATTAATATTTTAAAGAAAGAAAACATAAATAGTCTGTTCTTATATGAAAATGATACTCCATAGTTTTTATTTGTCACACATTGTGTTCTTACCAGTAAGAATGCCAGATTTATGTTAATTCACCCACACTATCTTGTTTACCTCTTTTTTTTTTCTCACAATGATGGGGTTGACTGGGGCTACCCCTAAAGAATGACCATAGAATGAAGTAAAGTTAACTAGTCCAGTTGGTAATAAATTCAATGTCCTCTCCCTTATTAGCACTATCCTATCAATAAATCTCATCCATAACAAAGAACTCATAAATAAGTTTATGTGATACTTGCCTTTCAGCTCAATAGTTGTAGTTTCTGTTTGTTTGTTTTTTTAGTTTGGTGACTTTAATTTAATCTTTCACTAAGTACTAAATCAGATTTCTCTAAATATGCTTTTTCACTTCTGGAGATTATTTGATAAAAATTATTGTGCACGATGTGACTACAAAATAACAAAAAGACTTCCTCAAGATACAAGGAACATGATCCTTTAGGATCATACCACAAAAAGTTACAAAACCAATTTTAATTCTTTTTAAAAAGGAAGAGGAAAATAGGTGTCTACTTGGCTTCTTTCCTTTCTTGAGATTAAACCATGTTGAGTTTTTGTCAAGTCTTCATGTTTGACATTTCCTGCATGTTGTAAATGTTGATTCTATTTGATCATCTGCCAAAGAAGGATCAGGATAAGCTACTGCTTCCAAATCCCAACACACCTAAAAAAAATAAATAAATAAAGACATGTGTATATATAAGTATAATGCTATACCACAAGGAAAAAAATTTCTTCTAGGTAATGCCATAAAAATTGTGTAATTTGTTTTTTAGACTGGTACTTCACAAATAGTACAGGTAAGCCCAAAAGTCCTTGGAAAAGCAGCACCTCTTAGACTATCTTAGAATACTGATTTGGCTTCAAGTCTCATCCTCCCCGTCATTTGAGAGGGACAACCCTTGGGGAAAAGAGACCCACTACCACTGGCAACTCTTGGACAACTGCCACCAATGAGACAAGCAAGCTAGCTTGTTAGAGCATTAAAGTGTCCAAGGGGGAGACTGGGAGGATACATATGCCAGGAAGTTCAAACCACTTCTAATACCCAGACGATCACCTTCACTCAAATTTATTCACCTTGTACTCTATGTAAAAGAGCCCATCTTATATCAGCTCTGCTTCTTGATCCTGGCAGCCATCATGAGGGACAGAAACCCTTGTGAAAATATGACTTATCATCATTTGTATGTCCTCTTGTGTCCAATGCCTCACATACTGAAGACCAGAAAAGGAATTCATATGATCAAAAGATCATGAACACTCCAAATGACTCAAAGTCAGAAATGGATATATGATTTTATGAAGGGAAATGCTACTAATGAAGAAGTATTTCTTTGCTATGACACTTGGATGACCATTAGACCTTTCCAACCAATTTGTAACTAAAATTTCCCATGTGAGAATAGAAGTTTCTTGAGGAAAGGTATTGTTTTGCTTTTCTGACTTTGCTCTGTACATAGGAAATACTTTACAAATTAATGTTTTATTTAAAATGAAATCATTAATAAGTTTTGTTTTTACAATCATTTACATTTCCCTTTGTAGTACCTTCCTTACCTCCTCCCAGAGATTCATACCTTATAATTAAGAATAGAAAAAAAGAAAGAACAAACTTTTATAAAACTAACCAAGATATGAAAAAAATCTAATGTTTTAGTTTTCCATGCTTATGGACTCCTACTATGGCAAAGAAGCAGATTTATCTTTTTTTGGCAACCAAACTTGGTCATTATAATTTTGTAGCTTACAATTTCAATTGTTTTATTTTTATTTTTTTTTTCATATCCATTGTCAGTCAACAAGCATTTGTTTCTCTAATGTTTTCTAAATAAACACTCATGTAATCAATTGTGGGGATAATTTTATCTTCTCTTTGTCTAACTTTATGCACAAGTTTATTTCTCTTATATTACTGCTATTGTTAGTATTTTTAGATCTCTGTCATTAACATCAGGGAAAGGAATCATTTTTGCCTTATTCCTGATTTTATTTCTCAATAAGTGTTAGTTTGAAAGCTAGGTTTTGATTTTATATATATATATGTATATATAAATAAATTTTAACCACATTACAACTATGATCTATCTATGCCTATATTTCAAAGGTTTTGATTTTTTAGTATAGATTAGTGTTATGTTAATATAGTTTGGAATTTTTAAAAAATGTGATTACATTGTTTTCTTATGTGGAACCATCTTTTCATAGTATGAATTCAACTTGATCATAGTGAATTATATTTTTGATGAAATTGTTATAATTTTTTTGGCTAGGATTTTATTGACCATTTAAAAATTTATATTTGCTAATTATATTGTCATTTATTTCTCTTTCTTTGTTTTATCCTTTGCCAGTTTGGTATGAGGACTATATTTGTCTATATTATAGGACTATATTTGTCTCATAAAATTTGCTTAGTAGTTTCCTCTTTCTCAATTGATAAGATTACTTTATATCAAATGGATGTTAATGTCCTTTAAAAATTTGATAAAATTCTCCATAAATTCATTTGAACTACATTATTTTTTTCTTTGATAGTTTCTTTTTCGTCTAGTTTAGTTTCCTTTTTGGTGACTGGAGTCAGACCAAACCAGATAACAAATGCAAAGCACTTTACAAACCTTTAAGCACTATATAAATGCTAGTTATTGTTATCATTATTGTGAATTTGGATATTTTTTATTTAATCTACTTTTTCTTAGCATAGAACCATACAAAAGATTCTGACAATTCTTTTTTTCTTTGCTATGATTTCACTTTGTTCATTTATATTTGTTTTTCTCTCCCCCCCCCCACTTTTTTTTAAAAAATCAGGTTGACTTAACTTCATCAGTTTTGTTAAGCTTATCAAAAACAGTTTTATCAGTTCTATAGTCTTTTTGGTTTCCTTTGAACTATTCTTCCTCTAATTTTAAAGATTTCTTTCTTTATTCTTTTTTTTTTTTTTTTTTTTTGGAAGGGGATACAAGGGAATATCTGTTGAATTTTTTTATCTGTTAGTTTTTTAATGTTTAAAAATGTATATTCTATTTAATAGTCATCTTCTTGCCTTCCCCCAAATTTCATAGTATTTTGGGGATAGCTAGGTGACAGAGAATAGAGCAATGAGTCTGGATTCAGGAAGCCCTGATTTCAAATATAGCCTCAGACATTTATTAGCTGTGTGATCCTGGACAAATCTCTTAGCCCTGTTTGTCTCAGTTTCCTCATTTGTAAAATGGAGAAGGAAATGGGAAACCAATCAAACTAATCCAGTATCTTTGTTAAGAAAATCCCAAATAACTTCATGAAGCCCGAATTAGCACCCTGAATACCTTAGAATCAGCCAGAGTTAGGATAAACAAAAGTCTTTGGTCTTTATTCTTGGTCTTTAGGTGTAGAAGGGAATTGGATGGACACAGGATCTCCACCACCTTCCTTCTCTTCCTTCTCTGGCTAGTCTTACTCCACCCCCTAGTCCCTCCTACAATTCTCTGTATATACCAAGGAGGACCTGCATTTTGCTTTTCCTTGGTCAGATGTTGTCCATGGAAGCACAACACTTTCTCACACCAATTCCTTTTCTTACCTCCTCCCCCAAATTAAAAGTCTCATGAGTTTTCCATCTCTCTCTAATAGGCATAAAACCTTTAATTCATGGATATGCTGTTTTTTAATGGTTCTCTTCCCTCTTCCTTTTTTTTATTTTTTTAGATTCAGTCCCTATTTTCTTCTGCTTTTCCCATTTTCATGCAGTTTTTCTTTTTTGGTGAGATTAGAAGGATCATAATCTTTTAATTATTTGCCTGTGGGTTTAGTAAAGTTACATTACCCATTTTCCACTCACTACCTGTCCTCACTACCTGTTTATGTATCCTTTCATTGTTTCATTTTGACTCACAGGGAAGTTAGGGGATTTGGTCCATGGTGATTCAGTTCTACTTTTCCAGATTCTTTAAGTTCTCCCTTAAAAAAAAAATCTCTTTATGGACCTTTATTGTTTGTTTTTGAATTTATAATTCAGTCTTTAATCTCTAAATGTGCAATAATTAATTATATGACTTCCTTGATTCTCTTTTGGGGGTTTCTATTTCTTACTAACTGTGTGACCCGAAGCAAGTTACTTAACCCTATTTGCTCAGTTAACTTATCTGTAAAAAAATGAGCTTAAGAAGGAAATGGCAAACCATTTCAATATCTTCTATAAAAACCTCAAATGGATTCACCAAGAGTCAGATATGACTACAAATGGCCGAATGACAATTATCATTTGCTGTGCATGCAAGTCAAATCTTTTGTTCTTCTTCTTCTTCTTTTTTTTTTCTTTTTTCTTTTTTTTTTCAGGAAAACTTCCCCAGCCTCTTTTTAGTTGAATATCCATTTTAAAAACTGATGTTTTGGGTCTAGTTTGCAAATTATACTGTTTTAGGTTATAGCTTAAGCTCACTTATTTTTCATAATATATTTTAGTATTTCCTTCCTCTATTTCTAATGAGTAAAAAAAATGTGTTCTTTGATTTCTTTTTCCTTTATGTTTGAAAGTCTTTTCCCTAGACTTGAATAATTTGTTGTTTGTTATTTGAATTGTTAAATTTTTAAAAATTGGCTTGTAGTTTGAAATATTGGATTCTTTCCCTTTAAAGGCAATTCTTTCAATCAATACTTTGCTTTCTATATTCACAGGTTCTCTGTAGTTTTTTATATTGTTTCCTACATTATAGTATTTTTTTAAAAATTTGTTATTTTCTTCTGGGAGACACGATCTTTAAGTTGATTCTGTGCATTCTATCTTCAAACTCAATAGCTCTGACTTCTTTACAGCATTGTTTCCTTGTTGCATCTTTTATGTCAGGTATTTTTTTTTTTTCATTTACAGGAATTTTTTATTACAAATCTTTTTTTAGAGACCATGAATTTCTACCTACCATGATTTTTGTTTCAGTCACTATTTCTTTTCTCAGGGATTTCTTTTAAAAAGAAAACATTGTGGACTTTCTTATTATTGTTCCAAATTCTCTTAGGATTTTTTATTTTATCAGATTTACTTTATATTGTAATATTTCTTAATGGCTTTGTAATCTTTCTGAGTATTTCAAACATCTGTCTTTCCAGTTTTAAGATTTTTCTCATTTAATTGATCTACTTAGCTTTGGTCTTTATTGAGTTTTCTTACTTTGGAAATTTTTGATGTTTAGGCATTTTTCCCTCATATTATTCTGTCATTCATTTTTTGACTCCTTTTTCTTTTCTGATTCGTACACTTTAAAGGCTGGGGGTCACAGATACCTCAGTCTATTCCAGAGAGATTTTGGGTTCACTAGCCTAAGTTTCTGTGTTGAGTATTCTTCAGTGATCAGATCCCAAGAATTTAAGTCATATTTCCTTCAGACCCAATGTAGACATACAAGTTAGTCTCTGACCTACTTTCTCCTTTAGCTCTCCTTTTCTTCTCAAAATGAGATGAATCAAGGTCTGCTACTTTTTATATGGAGACAAGAGCACAGGAATAATATTGTAAAAAGAATCTCTGCAGCTTTAATAATCCATAAAATAGGAAAAATTCTGGGAAGAGAGGAAACAACTGTCCCCATCCTCCTAATATGATTGAGTTGAATCAGTGACTGCTACTTTTTGTTGGATCCAAATCAGATAGGGAAGGAGATGCTCTGGGAAAGTGTCTGTCATTAAAAGAAGTATCAATATGAATGTGAAATTCAAGCTCATGTATCAGTTTAAAAGTTCTTAAAGTAAGCTCCTACAGGGCATCTGGATGACACAATGGAGAGAATGCCAAGTCTAGAGTAAGGAAGACTCAGCTTCCAGAGTTCCAATCTAGTCTCAGACTAGATTAAGGAATACTTAAATGTATGACCCTGGGCAAGTCACTTAATCCTATTTACCTTAATTTGCTCATCTGTAAAATGACCCAGAGAAGGAAACAATAAACCATTCAGTATCTCTACCAAGAAAGCCCCAAATGGGGTCACAAAGACTTGAACATGACTGAAAAACATTTTGTGGTTCAGTCATTTTTCAGTTGTGTCTGACTCTTCATGATATATGTAACATGGAGGTTGAAAAATAAGGGGTGTATGTCTATATTATCTGGAGATTCCTACATGTTTAAGAAAAATTTTCTAGCATTTTCAGTTTCTATCAGTTAGGAAGATTAGCTACAAAGGACTTTAGCTTCCTTCATTTTACAATTTAAAAAATTGAGGCAAAAGAAACTTAAATTAATTGACCTAAGTCATATAAGTAACCATAAGAAAGATTTGAACCCAAGCCTTCACACTTGGAAACCATTCCTCTTTCCAATGTGCAATGGTTTTCATTAGATTTCTCTGAACCAAACTAAATTTCAATAAAAAAAAAAAAATTCACTCTTCTCCGTTTATTGTCCCCAAAAGGAAAAGAATAGACATTCATTTTTTAACTTCAATAGAATGGTTTTCAATAAAATCTCTTAAATTTATTATAACAATTCAGTACTATATCATTATACTTCTTAATCTGATGATCATGTTATGATCATGCTAGAAATCACTATTCCATATTATAGATTTGTGATAAATTCAGCAAACATTTACTTGACATATCTTCGAGAACTATGTGTTTCAATTTGACTGAATGAAACCTATCCTATTAAGGTACTTTTAAATGTAGAAGTAATGTTTCATTTTTCTATAGTTCATTGTTGATCAGATATATAATTAGATCAGGATTGCTTCGTAAATTCTAATTTTTTTCTTTTTTTGTTTCTTTGTTCTGCTCCCTTCTCTCCCTCCAACAAAGAATGAGCAATAAGTTCTGTACATTTACCCACTATATAAAGATGTATAAGGTGTATATAAGAAATACATTTATATGTAAATAAGTATATTGTATATATAGTATAAATAAGTGTACTGGTGATAATCAAAGATATAGAAGCTACAAAAACTATATTGGCTATGAACAAGGAAGGAAAAAAAAAACTATTCTAGAGGGCTAACTCTTCTTTTTCTTTAGATAAGCGATGTATTTTCTTATTGTTCTTTTAAAATGTCATACAACTCTACAATAAAGCCATGAGTTCTTTTTGAATGCACTGATTTTTTCTTGTTATTTTCTTTCCCTTTTCCCTAGTATTAACATATATATATATATATATATATCTTTATCTTTAAAAACATTCCTCTCACTTATGAACTTTTTACATTAAAAAATTTGATATTATTTGATACTGATATAATGGCTGGTGTTTGTTATTTAATTGCTGTTTATTTTTTTCTTTGCATTTGAAATAAAGTTTTATATTCTTTTACTAAAAATACTCCAAAATAAAATATAAAAGAAAATATAGATTTCTGACTATGATTTGAAAATAAAAACATGAACTTGGCTTTCATACAGTCAAATGAAAGCCATAATAATGATAAAAATATCATATTAAGAATCATGAATATATATAAGAATTTTTAACAAAATTAGAAAAAAAAATCATGCCTTATAACCTTTCCTTTGTATTCTCTAAAGACTTCTTTGACTAAGACTGTGGTTTAAAGGTCAATTAAATTAAAATGAAAAATCTGATCAACTTATTATTTGGTCAACATAATAATAATTCACCAAATACATTTCTACTTAATTAGCTAAATTATTTTAGTATCACTTTTTTGTGCACATAAGTATTATTTATATGTATCATAATTATTTGTATCCTTTTATCTTCTTATTGGATGATCTTCTAATTTATGTTTTGTGCCTTTCTCAAAAATCTAGCAGAATGCAGACCAAAAGGCATGAGTATACCAAATTCAATTGAAGGTAACCATAGCCCCTTGGCTATAGGCTATAGGGCTATAACCTTCTCCAATATTGCCTATTTTCTTCTAAATTATGGAACTTCTCTTCATTCTATAGGCAGTCTTCCTTCTCCTATGGCATACTCTGTCATCTACTTGCAAATTGCTTTTTTCTGTTTTTCTTTGTATTTTCAATGTTTAGCATAGTATCTGGTACATAGTAGGTGCTTAATACAGTGCTTGTTGACTAACATTTCAACCTTAATTCACCCTACTAAGTTTGTACATTTATTTTAAAACTTTTTAGCATAATTAGTTTTTGCCCACCTCCAACGGATATGCACTCTTCGAGATGAAAATATTGTATCTTACATATTTATTTATTCCCAACATTCTACTATGCTTGATAAATATTTGTCAAATTGTTATGATTTTCCAATTCATTCAATTACTTCTTGAATATTTCTAATGTAGAAACAATGGGACAGATGCTGAAGTATATATATCTAGAGGTAGACGCTGGACCTGTGATTTTAGTGTCATAGGAACTCCTACATAAGGAAGCTTGTTCTACCAATTCAGGTTCCTACCTATTCTGAAACTTATAGTCTTAGAAAGTTGCCTAGAACCAAAGAGGTTGTATAAACAGTATGTGTTAGAGACAGGATTTGGATCCAGGTGTTTCTGGCTCCAAGTTTAGTGATCCATCCACTTTACTCATATTGTGCATGAATTTAATTCTATATGAAGCCAATGAAAGGCACATTGTTCCTAATTCTCTCATTGGGATTAGATTCATTTATTATAAAATATTTCAAATTTACTTTCAGAAACAGATGCATCTATGTATATAAATTCACATAATACATATATATATATACACACATATACATATACACATATACACACTTATGTATATACATTCACATAATACACACATATAAATATACACACACACACATATATATATGTGTGTGTATATATATACATATATATATATATGTGTGTGTATATATATATACATATATATATATATATATATATACATATTATTATTGCTTGTCCTTCATTCTCAAAGAAGACCATGACATCAGGGAGTTGATGCTATAATATGCAAGTGAATTGAATTTGAGTGAGGGAGGGCTATGCAAGTTTACCTGCCTCACTTTCCCCTCCAGAACCATCTGGATCCAGTGGCCAGATATAGTTCAGAAGGACTGAAGCTAGCCCTGGATGCAGTGAGAAACTTTGATCTTTTAAAGTAAGGTCTTTAACAAGTACATATATATATATACATACAAACCTACACATAAACATATATACATATACATAAATACATCTACACATACTTACATATATATTTATGTATTTATCAGCTATAAATTGACAAAAAAGCAAAATATGCCCAGGATAAAATGAAGGGATGGTTGGCATTATGAAAGGAACATTAAGAAGTGGACTAACCATTTATTTATTTATTTATTTTTAACAATATAAACCTAATCTTATTCTTGCTCTGGAATTGTCACCATGACTTCTGTTTTAGCATCATGAAGGTTATTGTTTTGGCCTGTTTTGAATAGAAAACTTTATCCATTCCTGACTAAGTTTCAGATCGTTCATTTATACAGCAAAACTCCTCTAATGAAATGTGAAATGCAATATGTTACGCATGGTTAATAAAAACAGAAGCATTGAAGAACACAAATGTCTATTTTAAGAATCTGTTAAGACAGGAGAAAGTAATACTTTGTGTGTGTACAAAGCGTTATTTATCCTCTTAAAATGCTATTGTAACAGAGTAAAATGTATTTTTGCATTTTATATGACATCTATATGGAGAATATATATGTATATATATTATCATCATCATTTGAACAAACATATGACAGCTAAGGACTTTGGGAAAAGAAAGGGAAAGGATTCATGTGTTAAGTAAAAGACAAAAGATGGGAAGAGTTGAAGACATCAATAATTTCTTTGTAAATAGTGATATTAAACATCTGAATGTTAAATTACTAACAATTCAAACTTATGGAATGTTCTTCCTTTCAAACTATCTTAGCCTTATATGCATTCATAATACATATATGTGTGTATATTTATGTATATACATATTCATACATATATAACCATATTCTTCTATATGGTTTTTATTCTTTAATAATTTTATTTATATCATTCATCCAATCATAGGAATTTGGTGAGATTAATCTAGGTGAACAGAGCCCAAGTAAACTAGAACTTTTTGTCTTTATTCATTCTTTGAAGTGGTAAAATAATCTTTGCTTTTTACAAGAACTTATTGGTAATCACATAAGTAAATGACCATTTTAAAAATCCTTCTTAAAATGGAAAAGGACATAAGAAACCATCATATGAATAAGCAGGAAGCGTAATCATATACTTAGAGTTGAAAGAAACTAGAGGTTGTCATGTCCAATCCTCTCATTTTACAGTTGAAAAAGCGGAGGCCCAGGTATGCAGAATGACTTGTTCATGGTTCCACAGGTAATAGGAGAAGAGTTGGGACCTAAACTCAGGTCACCTGATTTGGAACCACTGCATTCTTCCCACTGCTTCACATTACCTTGAACCTCTTCACTGCCCTCAAGCACAACAAGGAAGTTCAGAAGGGAGAGTGGGAAGAAGGATAAGGACACTCATTATGATTAAAAGGCTTGATTGAGGTCATGCACAGAATTTGAAAACATTTTCTCAGACTCCAAATCCAACATTTTCTGCCATGCCAAATGGAAGTCAATCCATCATAAACATTTATTAAGCACCTACTATGTTCAGGAGCAGGGCTCAGGATAGGCTCAGAACTAGGAGATAGGATTACTCCAACTATGCACTTCACTGTCTCTGTTTACTAGTCTTTCCTATAGCTTCTTCATTTGTAAAATGAGGCACTTCGCTTCCTCAATGACTTCTTAGGTTCCTTTTAGTTCTACAGCTATGATCATATAAGAATTATGCAAACATTTATAACTATACATTTGCATAGAGATTTACTTTATTCATTAGCTATTTCACCCAGTATTCTATCAGAAAACTTTAATTAACAGAGGACCTAAGCAAAATTATGAGGAAAACAAAGTTTTCCTTTTTTTCTGGCTCACACTTTACTTTTCTGATCTTTTTCATCCTCCTCCCCACCTTTTGGGTGTTCTATCCTGCAAGACTTTGCCATCAGTTAGCCTCTGCTAAGACACTGCTTTATAAAGGTTCCCCTCGAAGGAGTGCTTATGTTTCATTCAGAAACTTTTAAAACATTAAAAAAAAATCAGACCCCAAAGAAATGGCAAAAATGTTAAACACTGATAGGTAACTGGGGAAATTAAGAGACAGTCACCTATTCCTTAGACCAGATATATTTAATATCATTGTGCTGTTTTATAAGTGAGAGAATTGATATCTAGAAAAAATTAATGAAAGAACATTAATTATGTGTTTATTATATGCCAAGCATTATGCTAACCACTGATGATACAAATAGAAGAGAGACAATTCATGCCCTAAAGGAGTTTCTCTTCTACGAGAGGAAATTGGCAACAGGTTAGGCAAGAGTGACGAGGTAAGGGAGTGTCTGGAAAATTGAGGAGATTATAAACTGATCCATAGAACAGTCAATTAATATACCCTTTCAAGAAAATATAATAGTTTGGATTTAATTTCCCAATGAAGGGGACAAAAGGGTAGGTGGTACTTGCCAGATGACAAGGCATCTGAAAAGATTATCAGAGTGTAAGGCTGAGTGAAAGGTAAACAATAATTTGAAGGTCTGTGTGGGATTCTGGGGCCATTTAGATATAGTGGGCTGCTTGAGGTTGTGAGGTCATACTCAGTCATTCTCCAATAAAGGAAGCATATATAAGGTCATAATTGCAAAACAGGCTAAATAAATAAATTTGGCTAGTGTCTTAATAAATATTAGATAAACAGGGCCTGAAACTAATGTTCCCTGAATCTGATTTGATTTTTATGATCTGTCATTCTCTAATGTACCTACCTATCTTACAAAGTCATTGTGAGCATAAAATGATATAAAATATTATAGTACTTTCCACTTTGGAAGCTTCCAAATTCTATACAAATCCATTATGTGGACACTTTTATCTTTCAGAAATTACCTTATGCTTAGTTGTTTTTTTTTTTTTTTTTTTTTTTTTTTGGTATTTTATTTTTCCCCAGTTACATGTAAAAAGTTTTTAGCATTTAAAAAAAAAAAACTTTGAGTTCCAAATTTTTTCCCTTCCTCCTTTCCCACACTCACTTCTCATTGAGAAGGCAAGTAATTCAATATAGTTTATACTATATATTACATAATCTATATGTAATATATCTATACATATAATTTAGATATATTATGTATCAAAACATCTCCATATTAGTCAAGTTCTGAAAAGAAAATATAGACCAAAAAATACCTCAAGAAAAAAAAAGTATCCTTCAATCTGTATTCAGACACTATCAGTTCTTTCTCTGAGGATGTATAGCATTTTTCATTATAATTCCTTCAGAGTTGTCTTGGATCATTCTATTGCTGAGAATAACTAAGTTATTCACAAATGATCATCTTAAAATATTTACTTTGTACATAGTACATTAATTTTTTTTTATCAGCTCAGGGAAGTCTTTAAAGGTTTTTTGAGAACCATCCTGCTCATTATTTCTTATACCACAACAGTATTTCATCATAATCACATGGGTGTTATAAATATTTTTTGTTTTTTAATCTCTTTTGGGATACAGACCTAGTAGTGGTATTGCTTGGTCAAAGGATATCCATGATTTTATAGCCTTTTAGGCATAACTCCAATTAGCTCTAGAGAGCAGATGAATCTGTTTATGATTTCACCAACATTATATATTTATGTTTCATTTTTCTTATATCCTCTCCAACATTTATCATTTTCCTTTTCTGTCCATTAGCCAATCTAATAGGCATGAGGTAGTACCTCAGACGTGTTTTAATTTTCATTTCTCTAATCAATAGTGAATTAGAACATATTTTTCCTACAACTAAAGATAGCTTTGATTACTTATATCTGAAAACTATCATATCTTCTGATCACTTGTCACTTGGGGAATGGCTCTTATTTTTATCAGCTTTACAATTCTTTATTTGATAATTTGAGAAATGAGGCATTTATCATAAAAAACTTCCTTTAATTTTTTTCTTTTACATTTACAATTGCTAACTGTATTCCCCCTATACTATATCTTCCCCCTATTTATTCTATCTTTTTGCTCAAGATCTCCTTTTATCCTTCCCTCTTCTCAAAGTGTTTTCTTTTGACTACCCTTTTCCCCAATCTGCCCCTCCCTTCTATTGCCTCTTCTGTCTCCCTTATCCCTTTCCCTCTTACTTTCATGTAGGGTAAGATACATTTGTATCTCCAACTGGGTATGCTATTTCGTCTTTGAGTCAATTCTGATGAGAATAAGGTTCATTCATTTCCATTCATGTTCCCCCTCTTTTCTTCTAATGTAAAAGCTTTTTCTTGCTCCTTTAATGTGAGATAATTTACCTGATTCTACTTCTCTTCTCCCTTTCCCAATACCTGCTTATCTCACCCCTTAATTTTATTTATTTTTGAATATAATCCTTTTATATGTGCCCTCTGTCTACATATACTCTTTTAACTATTCTAATAATGAGAAAGTTCTTAGGACTTCATATCTTCCCATCTAGGAATTTAACACATTAATCTTATTAATTAAGTCCCTTATTGTTTCCCCTTCCTGTTTCCCCTTTTATTCTTTTATTGAATCTTATATTTGAAAATCAAATTTTACATTCAGTTGTTTTTTGTTTTTTCTATCAAGAAAGTCATCTATTTCATTGAATATCTATTTCCCCCTTGAAGGATTATATTCAGTTTTGCTGGAGAGGTGATTCTCCAATCCTAACTCCTTTGCCCTCTGGAATATCATATTCCAAGTTCTCCTATTCTTTAATGTAGAAGCTGCTAAATCTCATTTTATCCTTACTGTGGCTCAAGATACGTGAATTGTTTCTTTCTGGTGCCTCAGACATGAAACTCTGGAATATTCCTGGGAGTTTTCATTTTGGGATCTTTTTTAAAAAGCGATCTGTGTATTCTTTCCATTTCTATTTTACCTTTTGGTTCTAGAATATCAGAGCAGTTTTCTTGGTAATTTCTTGAAAAATGAGGTCTAGGCTCCCCTTTTTGCTCTTGGCTTTCAGGTAGTCCAGTAATTTTAAAATTATTTCTCTTAGATCTATTTTCTAGGTCAGCTATTTTTTCCAATGAAACATTTTACATTGTTTTCTATTTTTTAATTCTTCTGGTTTTATTTTATTGTTTCTTGATTTCTCATTAAGTCATTAACTTCCACTTGCTTAACTTTAGTTTTTTAAAGAATTACTTTCTTTAGTGAGCTTTTATATCTGTATTTCCATTTGGCTAATTCTACTTTTTAAGGAGTTTTATTCTTCAGTGTACCTCTTTTTCCATTTGGCCATTTCTTCTTTTTAAGGCATTCTTCTGCTCATTGGCTTTTTGTATGTCCTTTACCATTTGACCTAGTCTGTTTTTTAAAGTGTTATTTTCTTCCATATTTTTTGGTGTCTCCTTTATCAAGAGGTTAATTTGTTTTTCATGATTTTCTTGTATGTACTTTAATTTATTTTCCCAATTTATCTTTTCTCTCTCTTATTTGATTTTCAAATTCTCTTTTGAGCTCTTTCATGACCTGAGATCAATTTTTTTCTTTTCTTGGAGGCTTTGGAGACTTTTGTTTTTGGAAGCTTTGACTTTGTTTTTTTCTGAATGTATATTTTGACCTTCCTCGTCACCATAGTAACTTTCTATGGTCAGATTTTTTTCTGTTGTTTGCTCATTTTCCTAGACTATTGCTTGACTTTAAGTGATTTACCCAGGGTCACATAACAAGGAAATATTAAATTTCTTGGGCCAGACTTAAACTCAGGTCCTGCTGATTTCAGGGCCACTACTCTATCTACTATGCAATCTAGATGTTTCAAAATTTAACTCTTTGTTAAAAATACTTCTTGGGATTTGTAAGTTTTTATTTCTTTCATGGAAATATGATTTAAGGAGAATAATTTACTACTCTCCTGGACTATTTTCTGGTCTGTGAATGACTGACCACAAGTAGGAACTATGAAAAGGGTCCTGGCTCCACTGTGGCTGTAAGCTCTGATGCTCTAGTGCTCCTCCTTAGCCTGGGACTGACATCCAGGGTTGCAACCTGGATCTGAGTATGGGAAAAGTAACAAAGTCCTGCCTCAGTTCTAGCAGATACCTGTGTAATATCCTTATGACCAGTTGTCCAACTTTCTTACCATCTGTAGGCTGAGAGCTCCAGAGATGCTGCCACTCTTGATTCAGTGGCTCCCAAAGCCTGCTTCAGGTTTGCTGAAGCCTGTTCTGCACTGGCACAGTCTGCACTGGACTGTTCTCCTCTCTTATCCAGGTACTATAGACCTTTTCTGCTGACTCAAGTTGTCTTTGGCTGGAGAATTATTTATCCTGTTTTTTTTTTTGGTTTTTTTTTTTTTTGTGGGTTCTGCTGCTTTAGGAAATATAAATTTATGGCATCATGTAAAAGGTATTCAGAGAATTTTTCTATGTTTTCAAATATATGCACTTAATTCAGGAATTTTTAATCCCCATTTTACAGCTGGCAACAATAGTACCTAGGCAAGTTAAATGACTTGCTTATTTTGGGTCCAATAGGAAGGAAAAGGCAGAATTGGAACTAGAGCCCAAGCATTTCTGTTTTTATTATATCATGCATTCCATTATGAAACTACATATGCATACCACATTATGCAATTAGCCTTATAGAATCTTTTAATTAGAAATTAATTAGAAAACATGATGGTAGAAAAACAAGAGAAATAACCAGTGTGAAAGTCTGACTCTTATTGCCATTATTACCATAACCAGTCCTTGCCTGGAGCAGTAGTCATTTTGATGTGCACACACTGCTTACCATCCTTTGATAGGCCAGGTAATTTTAGAATCTAGACTACCTGCATTGGCTCTCAAAAAGTAGCATTTAGTGGAGTCTTTAAAAAGCATCCTCTTTGTTCAGAAACTCTTCAATCTGAAATGTGATCTCTCTGTGACTTCCTACCACTTGTGGCAGCAATTTTATCTTTAAGTAGAAAGCCAGCAATAATATGTCCTTGGAGGAATGTAAAAAACAAAAAACAAAAAAACACTGCTACCACAGTGTAAAAAAAAATCTATCAAAAATCAATGTAACAAAACTTTTCAAAAAGGCATTGAAATATATGCACAAAAATGTTCTTTTTCTTTTTTAAAAGGATGTTATTTATATTTTGTGGGAATTTTTGAAGGAAGCAAGGAAAAATTCTTTCTTCTCAAATCTTTCCAAGTCTTTCCAGTTAGTTGACAATTTAAAGTAGATTGACAGGAAGTTTTAGGATTTTAGAAGGCTATGGGAATGAAATGAGAGGTAGAAGGCAGTGAGCTAGAGTAATTCTATGACTCAATAACAACAACAAAACAGAACAAAAATTTTAGAAGTTTGGAAAAGGAAAATAATGGGGGTAGGGATAAACTGGAAACCTTTCTCAAAGTTCAAAGTCTTTCTTTCCCTTTGCTAATATCATCTTTATGTTATCTCTAGTTCCTCTAAACTGGAAATACAATTTTTAGTCACAGTTAGAAATTGTTTTTGTAACAACAACAACAACAACAATAACAACAACAACAACATAGTTGCAAACAGAAGAATTAGGCTGGCTTCTGGCATTTGTTATAATAAGTTTATTGCTCAAAGCACGACATATCAAGCACTAAAATAATAGTGAGCCCAAACTTTAATACTGGAAACTGGTCAATCTCTCTGAGAAATCTTGAGCACTACATTTTAAGAGTAGCATTGACAAACTAGAGCACGTCCAGAGAAAAGCAACTAAGATCATTTAGGATCTGAAAAACAAATTACATGAAGGTTAGTTCACAGAATCCTAGAATTTTAGAGTTGGAAGCAGAGATTTGATGAACCTAGCTCATATTGGTTCATGAGAGCCAATTTTAATCCTTGAAAATCAATACATCACAAAATATTGATTTATTGACTATCTAGATGGAAGAAAATAAGATATTAATAATAACTAAATTAAATTTTAAAAGTTTATTGAGTAAATAACTCATATACTACAGCCCAAGCCCCACCTGCCACAGAACCAGTTAAACATTTACTAGAACACCTTCTGTTGGAAGGTCTCAATGTCTCAATGGCCATCTAGTCTAACCCATACCTGAAAAACAATCCTCCTTGCAACATGTCTGACAAATGATTTTGTTCTGCCTGAAGATCTCTGTTGATCTCATTATCTCTCAACTTCCTCAGTCCAGCTACTCAATTCACTTTTGATAATTGATTATTAGGAAAGTTTCCTGCTATCTAACCTCTGTTTGCCACTTTTTAATTTCTATGCACTCCTTGACTCTGGGGTCAAATAAAAGAAGTTTAATTCTTTATTCACAAGACAATTCTCTCTTCAAATTCCCAACTAAATCTTCTCTTTTCTTAACTCATATTCCTAGCTTCTGTATGGTATGGACCAAAGACCTTCAACTACTCTGATCTACTTCCTCTGAATACTATATCTAACTCCTTGTGAAAAACTATGACACTCATAATTGAATGCAATTCTTTAGATATAATCTGATCTGGACGAGATGTAGTAGGACTACTATCCTAGTGTTATTGTTTAGTCATGTTTGACTCTTTTCTTTGCAAAGATTCTGGTATGATTTGCCATAACCTTTTCCAACTCATTTTACAGATGAAAAAACTGAGGGAAGCAAGCTTAAGTGACTTGACCAGGATCACACTGCTAGTAAATATCTGAAGCTGTATTTGAATTCAAGAAAATGAGACTTTTGACTCCAGGTTCCAGTACTCTACCACTATCCCATCTAGCTGCCTTATTTGTTACAAGGGGCAACTCTTTTTTTTTTTTTTTTTTTTTTTTAGAAGGTGGAACCAGATAACACTGAATCTAGGGTAAGAGGATCTGGTTTCAAATTTCATTTTCTAACATTTAGTATCTATATGACTCTGGGGATGTTACTTAGGTTTCTGGATCTTGTCTTCCTTATCTAGAAAATAGGGTTTGGATTAGATGACCTCCAAAGTTCCTTCCAGCTCTAAATCTGTGATCCTATGATATTAATGTAAAAAGAAAAAGAGGAAAGAGGAAATTAATGAAATGTTAACACTACTTAGGAGACAACTGAGAGAAGTTCAGAGATTCAGACAAAACAGGTCAGTGCTGGTACCATCATGTTAAACTAAATGTATATTTTTAAAAACTGAATAGAATAGATGCTTATGTTTTCATATCCAATTGCCTTTTTATTTTCTTTTAATAGTTAAATGTTCATGTTATTATTGATTCCATAAGGAGAAACAGTTTTCCCATTTTAATATTTTATTTTTCCAAATACCTGTCAAAACTATTTTTAATATTATTTTTTAAAATTCTGAGTTCCAAATTCTCATCCTCCACCCCCCCATCACACACACACACACACACACACACACACACACACACACACACACACACACATACACACACACATACTCACTGACAAGGCAAGAAGTTTAGCAAAGATCATGCAATGAAGTAATGTAAAACATTTCCATATTAGTTCTGTTATAAAACAGAGAAAAATCCAAGAAAAAATATTTAAAAGTCTGCTTGACTATGCATTCATCTTTCAATTGAATATTGTTTTTTTTCTAGCTCTATAAGATAATTTTTTGATAGTTTTATTGGTATGGTACTGAATAAGTAAATTTCAGTAGGATTATCATTTTTATTACATTGGCTCAACCTACCCATGAGCATTGTTTAGATTTTTTTTTTTTTAGATTTTATGTGAAAAATGTTTTGTAATTATATTTACATAGTTTCTATATTTATCTTGGCAGGTAGACCCCCCAGATATTTTATATCATTTGCAATTATCTTAAATGGAGTTTCTCTTATCGCTTACTGTTAGATTGCATTGGTAGTATATAGAAGTGTAGATGATTAACATGGGTTTATTATATTTCCTGAAATTTTGCTAAAGTTGTTAATTATTTAAAATAATTCTCTAGTTGATTCTCAAATTCTTCAAGTAAATCATCATATCATTTGTAAAAAATGATAATTTTGCTTCCTCGTTGCCTATTTAAAATTCCTATAATTTCTTTTTCTTCTCTTATATTATAGCTAACAGAGGCAGTTAAATGATGTAGTGGACACAGCACTGGCCCTGACTCTGTGTTCAAATCTGGCCTCAGACACTTAAAACTTACTAGTTGTGTGACTCTGGGTAAATCATTTAATCCTAATTGTCAAGCCAAAAAAATTACAAATAACTATTATTATTAGCTAGCATTTCTAGTATAATATTGAATAATAGTGGTGATGTAATAATAATAACATCTAGTATAATATTGAATAACAGTGGTGAATAGTGGTGAATACTCATGTATTCTTGCTTCATCTTGTTGGAAAACCTTTTAGCTTATCTCCATTGTAGACAATATTTGCTGATAGTTTTGGTAATTACTGCTTATCATTTTATGGAAGGCTCCATTTATTCCTGTGCTTTCTGGTATGTTTTTAATGAGAATGACTATTGTATTTTTATCAAAAGCCTTTTTCTGGACCTACTGAGACAATTATGATTTCTGATGGCATTATTATTGATATAGTCAATTATACAGAGAGTTTTCCTTGAACCAGCACTATATTTCTGATATAAAACTCACCTTGTCAATAGCATATGATTTTGGGGAGGGTTTATTGCTGTAATCTCCTTGCTAGTGCTTTATTTAAGACCTTTGCATCAATATTCATTAGGGAAATTGGTTTGTAGTTTTCTTTTTTCTGTTTTTGCTCTTCCTGGTTTAGGTATCAGAATCATATTTGTGTCACAAAAAGAATTTGCTAGGAGAATCTTTTAATTTTCTCCAAGTAGTCTAGATAGCATAGGAATGAATCGTTCTTTAAATGTTTGGTAGAATTCACTTGTGAATCCACTTAGTCCTGAAGATATTTTCTTAGGGAACTCATTGATGGTTCATTCCGTTTCTTTTTCTAAGATAGGGTTAAATATCCTGTTTCCATTTCTGTTAATTGAAAACAATTTTGAAAAGACAATCACATAGGAGATAGAATGATAGGAATAGAACCAGGAAGACTATGCAGGAAATTGATCTGACTTTATTCATTTTGTGACTTTGGGCAAGTCACCTAAGTTCTAAGTCCCTCAAGGAACTCCCCAGGGTTTAACTTTTAAGTAAAAAATGATTTATGATAGTGAAGAGAATTCTTACAATTGGAGTTCACAAAAATTATAAAACTATATGTAATAACTACTTTAAAATATAGCCAGGTGTATTATACTTCACACCATCAAGGATTTCTTGTTTTGTTTTGTTATTTAAAAGTCTACTTGTCACCTTCCCACCCCCAAAGCTTTTACTTTAGAAAGGGCTGCTTTTTTAGATGAGAATTGGAAAATATCCCTCCTTCTCTCCATTTCATAATTTCTAATTCTTTTTCTTTTTCTTTTTTCTTTTTTACTTTCCCTTCCCACTTCAGAAATAGCATAAATTAACATTCAGTTATTCACTCATTTTTCCAACTGGAGAAACATATAAAAATCATTTCATGTAGTTAAGAAACTGAATTTATTTCACTGTATTGGGCCATCTCATTTCTTCAATTTAGTTGTGCTCTTATCACTATATTATGAGGCCCTTAGTTGTTTATCTAAGTGAGAGGGCAAATAAGTGGTTGGCATACATGAGCTTACTTTATTTTCCAAATAGCTGCATTATTTGTCCTTATTTATTGGTCCTTCTGGGTTATCTATATGTCATCCAGATCAATCTCTTTCACACGGCTGGGGGAAAAAGTCCTTTTAGATACTTCTTGAAAAACCTCTCATACTATTAGTATGTCAAATGCCAGTAAGTTTATATTTAATTTTATACATTTCCCCTACACCCACACCCATACACAAATGGTGACTGCTACCTAGATACATCTGGCACATGCTTCTCCTCAACATTAAATTATATCCAAATACAAGTATGAAAGCCTAACCTAATATCATCCCTAATTAATATAGGTTTGTTTATAAAGTATTTTATGGAAATATTTATGGAAAAACAAGGTGGACTTTAAAAAAAATCCTTATTAAATAGGAACTATTGATAATCTTTAGGTACAATAATTCAGTCCCTTTTAAAAATCTTTTTCCCTCTTGTCCAGGCAAAGATTTTATAATGTATCTTAGTGAAGAGATATTAGTATATTTTAGTAGTTCATACATATGTTACATGAATATGCAATAATTCTATATTTATATTAATATCATTGTAAGATATTTACTTCATTTATAAATGTTTATTTTCAAAAATTGTAAGCATTATTTAATATGCATAGGCAAATAACTTTTAATGACATTTTCCAATGACCTATTTGTAATGTGTTTATTCTGCCAAAGTGTAAATGGGAATATTAGAAACCAGTTTCCTTCTATTTATATAGAGCATAAAGGAGATTTATTTGGGGTAAAAAATTGCCTTTTGACAATTTGCAAGTTATTCCACTGTTCATGGCACTAAAAGAAGCAAACTTCAAAAAAGTGAACTTGCTTGTGAAAGGTTCAGGAACTTTTCCAATGGGGATATCTCCTCTTTAGGAAAAGGAGTATAAAAGCTTGTAGAATATTCTTGCCTACTAGCAAAACAAGTGACAAGCTTAACTGGATATAGTTTTTCATTTTATTTCATTAGATCTTTGTCATAAGCTGTATTGGCAGCTAAAATAATATACACACTAAACATGAATTTGTGTCGTCTTGAAGCTTGATCTAAGCACATGTTTAATTATACTAGCAAAGCTCAAAATATGGTAAAGCTAAAAGAAAAAATCAAATCATTTTAACAAAATAGGGAACATGTCTTGTAAAATATTTAAAAAAGAATGTTCTTGGTTCTTCTATGAGCAGAACCAAGAGATCATTGTATACGGTAATAATATTCTTTTAAAATAAAGTGACTGAGAAAATAAATTATTTTGTCTTTTATAAATACTCATATTAACTTATAAAGGACATATGAAGAAAGACATTATTTACAGAGAAAGAACTGATAAATAGAAGTATATGCAGAATAGCTTTACACACACACACATACACACACATATATATATTTATGTCTAATACTAGTCATCTCTCTGGTAGGGGTGGAGAGGGGAAAAGAAAAGGAATTTAGGGGCAGCTAGGTAAAGCAGTGGATAGAGCACCCGCCCTGAAGTCAATAGGACCTGAGTTCAAATCTGCTCTCAGACACTTAACACTTCCTACCTGTGTGACCCTGGGCAAGTCACTTAGCCCCAATTGCCTCAGCAAAAAAAAAAAAAAAAAGGAATTTATATGAGTTTTTTGTTTATTTGAAAGGAATAGCAAGTTGTGCATAATAAAATTACAGCTTCATACATAATCTTTTTTTATTATACTATGTTATGAAAAGGCTTATTTTATTCCATAAATTAAAAATAAAATTTAAAAATGTTTTGTCCCTAATGAAAGACATACTTCCTAGAAGGATTGTTTCAACTGGCACTGAGGTACAAATCTTTAATTTAAATCTAGGTCTTATGAAAATGATAACAAATGTACACACATATGTGTATGATGCATATATATATTCATATATATATATTACATATTACATTCATATATATATATATTACATATATATATTCACACACATATACATTTATGTATATTTAAGATTTACAAAGTATTTTTCTCTAAAAAACCTTATTACATTGGTAGTACACATTGGTGTACTACAATGGTAGTACAATTTGTACTACATTGGTAGTAGGTGACCTCATGGTAGTTACATGGTTTTACATGTAAAACATGTTACATAGTAGTATAATTGGTATACTCCAATTGGGTATTGGAGATATCCCCATTGAAAAAGTTCCTGAACTTTTCACGAGCAAGTTTACTTTTTTGAAGTTGGTTTCTTTAGTGCTATGACATTCCAACGTCAATATATTGGAAGCAAGTATTATATGCTTCTCATTTAGCAGTTGAGTAGACTGAATCTCTAAGGAATGAATTGGCTTGCCTGTGGCTACACAGCTAGTAAATATTTGAGACAAGATTTGAATACATTTCCTGACTCCCAAGGACAAGACTGTAACACTAAGCTGCTTCACGGACACCATAAATGCCAAAAACACCATAAATGGTGTTAATATATCTCCCAACTTGGAACCAACCCAATAACATAATCAGAGACACATAGAACACATGAGGGAGATAGCTAGTAGTTCCCAATAACTCTAACACCATTGTGACTTATTTGTGAGTTATATAAGGCTCCTCACCCCCATGACATTCTCTCTACAAATAGTTTGGATACCATATTGTTTTGTTCTTTCTGTTAAGATTTCTTGCTTGACTCAGATCCAATAATGAAAAAAAAAAGCACCTACAACATTCCCCAGTGCATGATTCCACTTAGGCTTATCTATCCTTGTATCTGGCTAGCTGGTTTTTATCATTATCATTTTTCCTCTTTCATATTTACTGGCATTGATAGGGGAGGGATACTCATGGACTTTACAGATATTTTCAATGAGATTTATTAATCATCTCAGGAATCTGTATGTTCTCTACCCATTTCTGAGTTTGGTTCTCAGATTTCTATCCTTTCCAGTCTATTAATAGTAGCATTAGGGAACATAATATTTGTGAATTTACTTTCCCTCTTGTGTTTTGTTGCATGTACACTAAATAATAAGTTCACTCAAGAAGGACATACCAAAAAGCTGGTGAGTGTCCCCAACTTCTTCAAAATTTTACTTTATAAGTCATAAAAATGCAACATCAGAATTAGGCTAGAATATAGAGGCCATTTTGTACCTGAACAAGAATTCTTGCAATAATATTCCCAATGAGTTATTATTCCAATTTTCCTTATCATAAGCCATTCAGTGAGGGTGACATTGCTCCTGAAGTAACCCATTTTATTTTTGGTATTGCTTTAATTGCTAACTAGTTTTCCCTACCTCTATCTCTATATAACTGCCATTCACGGTTCATTCATTCTGCCTTTTGGGTCTAAGCCAAACTAATTTAATCTCTTTTCAACATGATGACCTTTCACATACTTTAACACAACTACCATGCTTTTTTTGGCTCTGGTTTTTCCAAGCATTTTTTATATGACATGATCTTGGTCTTATTGACTTGGTTGCCCTCTTGGATGCTTTCATATTTATAAGAGTTGTTTCCCAAATGTAATGTCCATGATGTGGTGTAACCAAAGAAGACATCAGTGGGGCTATTTCTTTCTTCTTTTTGGAAACTTTGCCCTTTTTAAAGCAATTTAAGATTTTTTTCAGGTTTTCTTGGCTATCATATTACATTTAAACTCACAAAAAGTATTTTGCCCATTAAGAACTTCAGATAATTTTCAGATGAGTTGCTATATAGTGAACCCTTCCCCCATCTTGTTTTGGTAAAGTTAATTTTTTTTGTACTCAAGTCTATGATTTTATATTTATTTCATATTTATATTAATTCATTTAAATGCATATTTAGGTATATTTATATTTTATATTATAAAAATTTCATTTTATTAGTTTTATCTCAGTGTACTAGCTTGTCAAAATTTTATTGGATCTTGGTCTTGTTACACAACACATTATCCATTACCTCAGTTGAGTCATCTGTGAATTTGATAACATATCTTTTATGACTTTATCCTTTAATAACAATGTTATGTTGCACTGGGCTGGATTTACATTGCAGTTAATATGAATTATCTGGAGATCTGCTCCTTCATAGCCCAGAAGAACTTTTATATTGGTAAATTAATATCAAGTCAATATCTTGTTGTCTAGCTTTGATAAAGGGATTTTCATTTTGCATGTGTTTCTCTAATGTCTACCTCATTGCTATGATTATATTTACAGGTGTGCCCAAATTACTCTCTCTTTGTAGATGCATCTCCTATGCTGCCAGATAGGCAGAGGCTGGGTTGAGGAACATAACTATAGATAACCTGAAATGCAAATCTTTCCTGAGCCAAATTCATAGCCCTAGTTCATTCAAAGTCTGCCATGAGCAGATATTAATTTTAGTATTGTGTAACTCATAGTACTTTAGATACTGCTTAACTTCTTAAATTGCTTCCCTTCACTTGTCCTTTAACCTGTATATTGTTGGCAAGTTATCATGAAGACAAACTATACTCTAAACTTCTTCTGGAAGCCTCCCCAAAACATGGTAATAAATTAAAGCTCTCAATTCAAAATTGTCTGTCCTAGTATCTGTACTACAATTAGTTTGTTCAATTATTTGGTCACATCCAACACTTCATCACCCTTTGGACCACAGTTCCAATGAGGTTTTCTTGGCATACTGGAGTGGTTTGCCATTTTTTCTACTCAACAAATTCCAGTGGATCTGAAGGAGCACAAAAGTGACTTTAATTTTTATTATTTAATTTTAATTTTCCTTAGGTTATAGATAAAAATAATATTTTTAGTTATACATGTATAATCATTTTTTAAAACATATTTTCTTCTGAATCATGTTAGGAGAGAAAAATTTGAACAAAAGGGAAAAACCGTGAGAGGAAAAAAACACAGAAGAAAAAGAAAGAAAAGTGAATATAGCATGTGTTGATTTACATTCAGTCTCCATAGTTCTTTCTGGATGTGGATGGCATTTTCCATACAAAGTTTATTGGAACTGCCTTGGACTACTGAATTGATGAGAAGAACCAAGTCTGTCATAGTGAATCATCATATAATCTTTTTGTTGCTATGTTTATTGGATTCCTGTTTTTGCTTATTTTACTCAGAATTCATTCATGTAAATCTTTCCAGGCCTTTCTAAAATCAGCTTGTTCATTATTTTTTATAGAACAATAATATTCCACTTCTTTCATATACCATAGCTTATTCAGTCATTCCCCAATTGATTGGCATCTATTCATTTTCCAATTCTTTGCCACCATAAAAAGAGCTGCTACAAACATTTTTGCACATGTGGATCTTTTTCCTTCTAATATTTTCTATTTTTGCATATATTTTACAATGTATATATTTATTAGTATAATATATATGCATGGTATACTATAATAAATATGTATAATATATATGTTTACTATGACATATGTGTGTGCTGTAATATATGTAACTATAAATGTTACTTAATAAGTAACATTTGGAGACCACTGCTCTAGACCACCTAAAACCTTCTTCCACCTTTGCTTTTTTTACTCATTTACTATTCTGACTGTTTTTTTTTTTCATTCAGTCCATTAATCTGTCTTTCATGAAAAACATAATACCAAAATAATCAACAATTAATGTACTAAACAGTTTTATACATACTCAAAGATCCCGTTGCTCTTGTATTCTAGGACTAGATACAGTCCTAAATAATGGAACAATCTATAGCTACCTCAAGTTATTCTTGTATCTGTACAGTGCCTCTTCTTTGGTATTCTTCTTTTGAATGCCATTGGCTTCCTTCTGCTCTGTGCTAATAATTTGGGCATATTTGGAAACTATTTTTCTTCTCAACTGGACATATTCCCCATACAAATTTTTGAAAAAATAACTGTTATCTTTGCCTTAGAGAGTCGGCATTATATAGAGGAAAAAGCACAGGAATTTAATTAAAATATCTGGGTTCTGAAACCTAGTTTCCTCATCTGTAAAATAGATAATAATACTTGAATTACTACTAATGATATTAAATACCTAAGTACTAAAGATGTTATGAGGATTAAATAAAATAAAATAAATAAATGGAAATAAAGAAATGTTATATTATGCTTTAATATTTTTATTATTATGAATTAACAAACAATAAACATAAAAATGTATATTTCCATTCATAAAGTGCAGAAAAAGTATATGTGGAATGTGTGGGCTTGAAGTATTCATTAAATTCAATATAGTCATTCTAAAAAATGTCATGTTTCTCTTTTCCCACTGAACCTTCTTCTGTTCTTTTCTGAGCATTAAAAATAATGCTTCCTTGATGTTTTCTCCCCCTCTTTCTGCCTACCCTCTTTCTTCATCTTTTTCTTTGGACCTTTGTCAGAGCAACTTTCTGCAAAGATTTTTCTCCCAGAGAAGTATTTCTTTTTATTTTAAATTTCTTGCTTTTGTTTGTTAAAAAAAAGTTCAATTATATGTAATCAAACATTTCCATTTTATTTCCTATAATTCCCTCGTTTGGTCAAGAACTCTTCCCTTAGCCAGAACTATGAAAATAAAGGTCTTTTCTCCTCTAATTTAGAGCCCCCTGTTATCCTTTTTTTTTTTTTCATTTCATACCCTTCTGACATCATTGTCCACTATCTCCTCTTTCAATATAATTGTACTTGCCAAGTTAAAACATTCTACAAAACAGATCTTGTTCTCTCTTGTATTCTACAACAGTTTGCTTCTACCATCATTCCAACTTTCTGCCCCTTAATTTCTTTTTTCCCCCCTGAGGCAATTGGGTTTAAGTGACTTGCTCAGGCTCACACAGTTAGGAAGTGTTAAATGCCTGAGACCACATTTGAACTTAGGTTGTCTTGACTTCAGTGGTGGAGCTCTATGTACTTCGCCACCTAGCTGCTTCCCCCCCTCCCCTCATCCCTTTATTTCAATATGTTTCTGTTTACTAGTTCTCTATCTGGCTCCTACAAACATTCCCAATTCTCCCTATCCTTAAACAACTCTCACTAGATCCTGTGATGTCTACTTCTTCTCTTTTCTATATTCCTACTATCCTTTTGAGCTGTAAACTCCTTAAAAAGGGTCCATCTATACTTGCCGTCCCTGCTTCTTCTCATCTTTTCTAAACTCCTTGGAATCTGGATTCTTACGTTATCATTCAACAGCAATTGCTTTCTCTAAGATTACCAGGGATTTCTTAACTGGCAAATGAAAAGGCATTCAACTTCCCACCTTAGATCGATCTGTAACATTTGGCATTTTTTGAACATTTTTTTCCTTATATATATTCTCCCTTGACTTTTTTTTTCCCTTTTTTTCCCCCTCACTCTTTTAGTCTAACTTCTCCTTTTAGCCCTTTTAAGATTCCTTGTTGAATGTATTTATTGGTCAACCTGCCATCTTAGAGAAGGGTTGGGGGAAGGAGGGGAAAAATTGGAACAAAAGGTTTGGCAATTGTCAATGCTGTAAAATTACCCATGTATATATCTGGTAAATAAAAAGCCATATTAAAAAAAAAGATTCCTTGTTGAATCTTAATCCATGTTACTAATTTACTGTGAAAGACCCCCAAGGCTCCTCTGTTTTATGTTCTCTCTATCCCTATTTCTTTTTCTCCCCCCCCCTCTCTCTCTCCCTCCTTCTCTCCCTCCATTCCTTTCTCTTTCTTTTTCTCTCCTCTTACTTGATCTCATCAGTCCATATGGGTTCAATTCTCATCTACATATGATTCCAAATTTTAATTATCTAGTCTCTCTCCTGTGCTCCAGTCCCATATCACCAACTACCTATTGGACATTTTAAATTAAATATGCCTCAACTACTTCAAACTCAACATGTCCAAAACAAAACTCATTAGCTTTTTCTAAAAAAAAGTCTCTTTTTCTAAATTTCTACTGTGAGAGCACCACCATCTTCTCAATCACTAATGTTAGTGACTTCATTGTCATGTTCAACTCTCTTACATCCCACATATACAATTAAATACTAACTTTTTTTTTTTAAATCTATGACATTGCTTGATACATGTTCTTGTCTTTATTCACTAAATCAGAATCCTAGTTCCTACCCTCATCAACTTTTGTTTGGACAGAACAATAATTAATTAAATTTAATTAAATCCCCACTTCAAGACTTTTACTGTTCTAATCTAGTTCTAAAGTGATTTTACTAAAGCATAGGTCTGACTATGTCACTCTACCCTTACACACAAACATACTTAATAAACCCCAATGACTTCCTGTTACTTCTAAAATCAAATAAAATTTCTATGTTTGACATTTAACAAGCTTCACAATTGTTATATATCACATAATTATCCTGTATTACTAATCTTTTAACTTATTACAATTTCCCACACACTCTGTAGGCCATCCACTCTGGCCTATTTGCTGTTCTTCACACTGCTCAATCTTTTGTCTTTAGCCCCATACACTAGCTGCTTCTGCCTGGAATGTTCTCCCTCTTAATTTTTAATTTAGAATCCTTGACCACATTCACAACTTATCTAACCTACCTTTCATCTACTCTGTGTTTGCTTTTTATGTACTAACATTATATGTAACCTCCTCAATTAGAAAATAAAGTTTTTGAGCACAAGAACTGGTTTTTCCTTTTTTTTTTCCCCCCTTAGCCCAATATTTAGTGCATGGTACATGGTAAATGCATAAATGCTTATTAATGGATTCATTATGGTATAAACTTTCATTTTTAGGTTATGGATGAATTTGGAACTTATTGTGACACATTGTATAAGATGTTGTTCTAAACCTAATGTTTGCATTAGACAAAGATTACTCTCTGGTATTTCTGGCAGGTTTGTGTGTGTGTGTGTGTGTGTGTGTGTGTGTGTGTGTGTGTGTGTGTGAGTCCTTACCCCAATAGTTGATATTTTAAGCTTTATTGAACACTATAATACTATATTCATTTCTTTCTTTCACATGTACCTAATCTGTCTCACTGACTAATTTTTATATGTCTTAAGTGGCTCTATATAGTTTTAATTATTGCAAATTTATAGTATAGTTTTAGCCCTAACAATGCTAGTCCCTCTTCCTTCTCACTTTTTTCATTATTACTCCAGAAACTGCTCTCCCATCAACTCTAAGATACAATACAATATCCTAGTTTTCTTCCATTTACATCTCCTTATATAATCTTTAATCCTTCTTGCTATTTATACTTAGTCCTGTTCATTAATTTTTCAAATTTCATATTATTTACCCTCTTTTTCAGAAAAGATTTCTCTCTCATTTCTTCATGCTTGGAATGCTGCTTCTTCATCTTTACCTCCTGAATTTTTTCAAGTACCATGTAAAATTCCACCTCCTACCGGAAGCTTTTTCCACTCCTACATAATTTTAGTGACTTCTGTCTATTGCTTATTTTCCATTTTCCCTATATATAGTTTGTTTGTAAACATATGTTTGCTTATTATCTTTCCCTTTTGACTGTGAACTCCTTAAATGAGGGACAGTCTTTTGCTTTATTTTGTATCCCTAGGACTTAGCAGAGGATCTACAACATATTAGGTATTTAATAAGTATTTATAGGTTCTTGACTAATTGAACTGCTGATATGCTAAATGAATCTTGTTGTTTTACTAGCTCTATATATTAGTCCCATTGTATTTTGACTGATGAGTAACTAAATGACATAGTGGATAGAGTGTCAAAGAAAATTCATCTTCATTATTTTGAATCCAGTCTCAGACAGTTACAATCTGTGTGACCCTGGGCAAGTCACTTAACCTTGTTTGTTGCCTCAGTGCCCTCATCTATAAAATGAATTAGAGAAGGAAATGGCAAACCACTCCATTACCTTTACAAAGAAAACTCTAAACGGGGTCACAAAGAGTTGGACACAATTGAATAACAACAATTTAATTAGTGTGAAACAATAAATTAATGTAGAATTATTTATTATATTGACATGACCTAATCATGAAAAAATTTTATTAAGTATTCTAAGTATTTATTGTCTTTCTCTCCCACCAAAAAAAAATTAAGGTTTATAGTTGTTCTTATATAATTCTTGTTGGGAAATTCAATAAACTCTCAATGATTCCTAAATTTTTGGTTTGGGTTAGATGTTGGTTCTGGTTCTGATCTGTTCTGGTACCAACAATTTTACCCATGATAAGCTATAAAAGATGGAAGAGAAAAGGCAGGGACTTGCCCCAGGATCTTTCAAATTCTCCTCTGAACAATTTTATTTAATAATTCAAATTGAATTCTGGAGTAGGAGAACCCACAAAAGGATAGGGTGAAATAATTTTCTAGTTCAGACAACTTAGAAAGTCTGTAGGAAAGATCTGTTACACATAGTGAGAGAAGAGCACAGTCCAAAGCAGAAGACTCCAGCACTGTACAGTCTATGACTAAATCAGTGTAGGCAGCATGACTTCTGGAGTTCTCAGTCCACAGATGGTAAGGAGGTTGTACAGCTACTCAGAATAAGATTATAGAAATTTCTTTGCTGACACTAGGTGAAAGATTGTATTGCATTGCCCACAAGCTGCTCACATGCCATAGTTCCAGGTAGTAATATTGGGATGTGGTTGCAGGGGGATCAGAAGCATAAGTACACCAGAACTTGTGACCACAAGGGAACAGAAACCTGGTCACAATTCCAAGACAGAAAAGAGTTCTTATGATCAATCACTCATGGATCAGAGCAGGGCCAGGACTATGCTATGCCATCTTGGAAGAAGTAAAAACTTACAGACCTTCAGAACTATCTCTGAAAACAGCTGCATGAAAAACCTGAAGCTTGGGACAATGCTCCTTCCACCCCAGAAGAGAGCCCAATTTCAAGAATAGGCTGGAAAATGATTAAACTACAAAAAATGAATCTACTGAAAGAAAATTCCAATGGTGGCCAAGAAAATCAAAACAAAAATTCAGAAGACAACAAAGACAAAACTGCTCTATCAAAAGCCTCAAATAAAAACATGAGTTTGTCTTAAGTATAAAAAGAATTTTTGGAAAAGATCAAAAAGGCTTTTAAAAGTCAAATATGAGAGGTAGAGGAAAAATTGAAAAAAAAGAAAGTGCTACAAAAAAAGATGAAAAACAGTCAACGATTTGGTAAAGGAGGCATAATATATTAATGAAGAAAATAGCACTTTAAAAGCCAAAATAGGCTAAAATTGTAAAAGAGACAGAAAAAAACAATTGAATAGAAGAATTCTTTAAAAAAAGCAAATTCAATGAAGAAAAGAACTCCTTAAAAAGTAAAATTGTTTTTCAAGTTATGATTTTTTCCCCTCTTCTCCTTCCTTTGAGAGTACTATATTCCTTCAATTACTTTAATTTATTATTATTATTATTTTTTTTTTGAGGTGGCTCTATTTCCACTGGCTCTTTTCCCTTCTCTTCTGATGCCCTCCTTTTTTCCCCTTTGGTTACTAATTTCTTTTTGAGGTTTTGCCTTATTAGATTCTTTTTCTTTTCTTTTTTCTTCTGATTTTATAATTATTCACTACACAGTTTTTTCCTCTCTCATTCTAGAAGACTCTCCTTCTCCTTTCTTCTCTTCCCCTTCAAATAGTGATTAGTTTTTAAAATTTCATATTTTTATACCTCTTTCCAGAAAAGATTGTTCTCATTCTCTTCAGTATCCATTCTCTTTCCATCTACTCATATAAACTCTCATGTTATTTATATATGTGTGTATTTGTTCATAACTTTTGATCAGTCCAGTTATTCTTATATTTTTTTCTTCTTGATTTGTTGTCCAGATCTGTTATTTTTCTTATATGATGTTTTTTATTGTGTTCTATTTTTTCATTCATTATAATCTGCTTTGTTATTTCTTGGTCTTTAATAGCTTCACTGGCTTTCTGTTGCTCAATTCTAATTTTCAAATTGTTATTTTCATCTTTGAGCCTCTGTACACACACACACACACACACACACACACACACACATATACATATATATATACATATTATATATGTATATAAAATACTGTAATACAAGCAAAAAACCCCTCCTCAATTTGCCTGTAGACAGCATGTCACCAAGATCTATCCAAAATGCCCCATGCCCATCACTTCACTGTATCTCCATTAGACATCTGTCTTCACCCCTGTCTCTTTGCATATTTAAAATGAAATCTTACTCATCTTCTTATAGTCACTCTGTTGTTAATGTCCTTGCATGCTGCCTTATTTGCACCAGAATTTCTTGTTAAGGGTGTTTGAGAACCAAGCAATATCTTTAGTTCTAGATTTATTTCCAACAATGTTTTAAACTCTTCTTTATTATTGGCTATCCATCTTTTTTTCCCCATATGGTGAAGGTCAGATTTGCAGGGTATGTCACGTCATATATAAAATATAAAATATAAAAATATGTCAGGACATATTTTTCTATTACTTCCTAAATTTTCTGGGGGGTGAAAAATTAAAAAAAATGTTTTATTCAAGTGTCCTTTTTTTTTTTTTTTTTTTTTTTTTTTTGGTATTTGAAAGTCTTTTGTTTGGTCATTTGCTGCACTTGTAATTTTTGAATTTATTTATTAAATTTAACCTCATTGCTTCATAGAGTTTTCAGCATTGATTTTGTTTTTGTTTTTTTTGTTTGTTGGTTTGTTTTTAATGGAGGCAACCTAAAATTTTTTCAATTGGTATTTCATTTTCTATGTTCAGAAGTTTTTTTTCTATTATTTCCTTCATTATAGTGTTGTTTTTCATCCTGTCATGTTTTTCTGGGACTCCTGTCATTCATTCTTAGGTTGTTTCTAAACACATTATCATTGAGATCAATATATTTTACTTACATAGTAAATATGTTTTTTTTAATCTTCTTGTTTGCTTCTCTTTTTCTAAGTGGTCCTTCACTTTTATATATTTATATTCCTAATCTACTGTTCTATCTTGTTTCTTTGGGGAATCTTGCCACCACAAATTCCAATTTTTCTGACCATTATAGGTCTAGTTCTTTTGCCCATCAGTAGATGTGATTCTAAGACCTGCAGCTTATTGGGGCAACTGACAATTCTAATTATAGCTCCAACATATTTGAATTGTTTTTTGAAAAATTTTCTCTTTATTCTGGGGGTTTCAAAATTTGGCAATAATGTTCCTATGTGTTTTCCACAAAGGATGTCTTTGAGGTGGTGATTGGTTGACTTTTTCAATTTTTACTTTCTCCTCATATTCTTTCACTCCAGGATAATTTTCTTGGGTCATTTCTTGTGTTATTGTGTCGATTCTTTTTTTTTTTTTTTTTTTTTGTCCATAACTTTCAGGCAGTCCAATTATTCTCATATCTTCTCTTCTTGATTTGTTCTTTAGATCTGTTATTTTTTTATCTGTTCTATTTTTTAATTCTTTATCATCTGCTTTTTTATTTCTTTATCATTCATAGCTTTATTGGCTCCCCCTTGCCCAATTTTAATTTTCAAAGAGTTATTTTTGTCTTTGAGACTGTATTTTTCTTTTTTTAGTTGGGTAACTGTGGTTTTTTTTTAAATAATCTTCTTGTTTCTCTTAAAATTTTTAAAATTTTTTTTAGTTTTTCCTCAATATTTTTCATTTGATTTAAATTTTTAAAAAAAATTTCTAAGCCTTATGACTTTGTTTTAATATTTCTTGTTTTCTCCTGAAGCCACTGACTTCTATTTGGTTCTGTTTGAATTTTCACAGTTTTTTGTTTTTTTTTTTTTTGCTTGGGCAAGTTCTGTACCCCTTTTGTTAAGCTGCTAATTTTCCTTTCAATTCTTCATCTGAGCCTCTTAGTTCTTTACCATTTCCCCCCCTCAAGCACTCTCATTCTATTTATTATAAAAATCTTTAACTCTTTTAAAAATTTTTGCTTCACAGTGTCTCTACTGGGTCTATATCCCAAAGAGATTACAAAAAAGGAAAAATGACTCACATGAGCAAAAATGTTTGTAGCAGTTTGTATTTTTTGTCTTGGCAAGGAACTGGAAATTGAGTGGATGCCCATCAGCTGGGGAATGATTGAATAAGTTATGGTATATGAATGTTAATGGAATATTATTATTCTATAAGAAATGATCAACAGGATGATTTCAGACTTACATGAACTGATGCTAAGTGAAGTGAGTAGAACCAAGAGAACATTGTACACAGCAACAACAATATTATATGATAATCAATTCTGATGGACTTGACTCTTTTCAATAAATGAGGTGATTCAGGCCAATTCTAATAGCCTTATGATGACTATGGAGACTGAATGTGTACCACCACAAAGTATTTTCATTTTTTTGTTATTATTTGCATGATTGTATTTATTTCTCATTTTCTCCTTTTTGATCTGATGTTTCTTGTGCAGTAAGATAAACATGGAAACATGTATAGAAGAATTACACATGTTTAACATATAATAGATTACTTGCTGTCTAGGGAGGGGTGGGGATGAAGGAAAAGGAGGGAGAAAAATTTGGAGAACAAGGTTTTACAAGAGTGAATGTTGAAAACTATCTTTGCATTCACTTTGAAAATAAAAAAGCTATTATTAAAAAGAATCTTTGCTTCATTTCTTTTAGCATTTCTAGCTGAATTTGAGTTCATTATATTTTTTTGAAGCATTGCTTGTAGATATTTTCTAGTCATTCTTGCCTTCTGTGTTTGTGTTTTGAACATCTCTGCCATCATGATAGTTCATTTGGTGGGATTCCTTTTTTTTTTTTTTTTTGGTTTGTTTGTCAGTTTTTTTAGTCTATTTCCTGACTTTGGACCTGATGTCAAGGCTGGACTCTGACATATTCCTGGAGGGAAGATATGGGCTATTCTTATTATTGCTTTAATTGGTTTCTGAGTTTTGCATTATGCCAGAATCTCAGTAATAGAGAGGATACCTGCAAACTTTCAGGGCTCCCAAAGTGGTCTGATCCAGGTCAAAATCTGATTACTGCCTTCCCTATTTGAGCTCTGTAAATCCCTAGTCTGGATTTGAAGCTATGCAAGGATAAAATTCAATCTGATTCCATTGCTGACAGATAACTAGAAAGTTGTGTTGCTTGACAGAATTATAGGTTCCTTTTTGGGATTCTTACTCCAGATATTTCTCTGCAGATTGGGCTATATGCTGAAAGTGAGACCCTGTTTAACTTGGATCTGAGTTACACTGGAGCTACTGTCTTCTGAACTTCCTCTTTTCTCCATGTATAACTGAAGGTCTCTTTACCAAGGGATATCATTCCTTTGCACAAGTGCCCTTCTCACTTTGCCCAGATCTGTGACCTGGAAATGGATGATAAAGCAACAATTCTTAATTGTCCCCCGAGTAATGCTCAGGGATGGATTTGGTGGAGTCCCAGAAACCATCTAAATTCCTTGACTTCATTTACAGCCTTTTCTTAGACATTTCAGTGCTCTGCAGGCTGTATTTCTTTCTCTATAGACACATTTCCAATGCCCACAGACCTCCTTATATTGTCTCCCTAGGCTGAAATGGGATGAACAAGTGACTTACTATAATTTTTTTTATGGATTTTTCCATCAATAGCCTGTTTGGTGCATTTTCTAAATTCATCTGGGGAGAGTTTGTTGGAGGGCACTGCACTACTGCCTAAATATTTATGTTTCAAATGTGTTCTTAAAAATCATTTTTTAATTTTGTTTTTTAAGTTTTCCCACTTCAACTTTAAGTCACTTTATCACATTCATATTCATAGTTCTGATTGGTAATTGTATATTACTTTTCATCATATACTTTTTTATTTTTTTCTCTCTTCTTGCCTACTTTCTCCTTTATGTAGGTGAATGAGGTGCTGAAAGAGAAAAAAAGCATCAACATTAGTGATATGTAATTGAAATAATTTGCTTTCACTTCACTGACATATCTGTCTTCTAGTAATCCTTTGAGACTTCTTACCATTCTTTCTTCCCTTAGTCTTCCCTTTATAATTTTCCCTCTAAAGTTGAAGTTTGTTTTGCTTGGCTATTTTTTCCCTCATTGTACTTTCCCTTTTAAAATCCTCATTTCCCTTTTCATTATCGCTGTTTTCCTGTTGATTTTAATGTATTTCAATGCCAAACTTTCTGTGTTTAAACATATAGCTTTTGGGGCAGCTAGGTGGTACAGTAGATAGAGAACCAGGCCTGAGGTCAGGAGGACTTGGGTTCAAATGTGACCTCAGACACTTAACACTTTCTAGCTGTGTAACCTGGGAAAGTTGCTTAACTCCAATTGCCTAAGCAAACATAAATAAATAAACAAATAGTTTTCCTTTATCTAGTTTTGATAACCATGAGGCTCATGTGATGCCCACTCTCCTAACTCCTTTCTCCATTTTATATTCTTCTTATACATCCCAATGAAGATAAAGTGTAAATTTTATCCTCCTTTTCCTCATTTCCCCTAGTGTATTACTTTCCTACTCCCTTTTCTTTCTTCTCATAATGCCATCCACTAGAACATCCTCTAGTCTCACTGTCTTATTTAATTTCTTCTGTGACCTCTGAAAAACATTAGGATTTTAACGGATTGATTACTTCTTCTCATCCTGTTAGAATTTAAGAATATTATTATTTATCTCCTTCCAATTGCTTAGGTGTATTTATTTTTCTAGATTTCTGTTAACTCTTGTGTTTGCATTTCAAAATTTCTACTAAGCTCTAGACTTTTTCATAGAGAATATGCAAAAGTGATTGATTTCACTAAAGTTACATTTCTTCCAATGTAGGATTGTAGTATTATAATATTATTATATTGTAGTCTTAATGGGTAAAATATTCTGTTACAACTTTTTATTTTTTCCCTTTTGGAATATTATATATAAAGATCATTTCTTTATTAGTATGTGTTACATGTATTACATGATGTTACATTGGATCTACTTGAATTCTTTCTTTCCAGTTACTTTAACTATTTGTTTCCTTGGGGTTCTCCCCCCTGCATTTAGAAACTCTGGATTTTTACTATTATTTCCTGTTTTAAGAAAGCATTTATTAAGTGGCATGTTGTGTTCCTGACACTAGGCTAGGCTCATTTGATCTTTACTGTGGGAAGCAAGTACAATTATTATACACATTTTATAACTGAGAGAGTTCCAAACATTTTTCAGAGAGAGAGGGAGAGACAACTAGAGTGAGAGAGAATAGACTTTGGAAACCAAACATTTAGGGGAACCCAGATCCTCAACATGTCTTGGATTTCAAGCTCTTTTCCCTCCTTAAAGACTTGCTTTCCCCTTGGCTAAGTTCAAGATTTCTTCCTATCTATTTCTGTTTCTCTATCTGTCTTTCTATATCTGTTTTTCTGTCTTTCTCTACTGAACTATCTTGCTCTTGCTTAGGAGCTCATTCACTTTTATATTATTTATTACATTCTGAATACATTCTGTATAACTTCTCAGATATTTGTTTGCTGTCATATTTCTTCCAAGAACTCTTGTAGTCTTAACGACCAAAACCATTTCCCTTAGATTTTATTTGTCCTTGTTTGGAGTTATTTTCTTCTGGATTTTCCTTTTGAAGTGTCACTTGGCTTATATCGTTAGTGTTTTGTGTCTTTTGCTTTCTGATATCTTTTCAGTTCCTAATTTTGAACATTTTGCCAACTCCAGGCTCCACCCATTCTCATATATGTGAATGAGGTTGTCAAGCCATTTGGTTCTTACTTTAATTTCTTGTGTTATTGACACTAGTTTTCAGTTTCCAGAGTGTGTCATCTCAGAATGCCTGCAAACTTAGGTTTGCCTGATCTAAGTGTTGAAGATGGCTATCCACTATTAGATCACTGCCTTGATCTTCCATTCCTCTTGGGGCTTTCATTGTCAAAGAATGGACTACCTTCAAGTCTATTTACCTGAGATGCAAATGGCTTTTCTGGCAAGATGTTTCTTCCATTAATATATTTCTAACCATCTTTTGTGCAGTTCAAATAACTTACCAATATATTTCTTAAGCTGATAACACTTTAAGAGTATATGTGAAATAATTATGCTTCTGTACCCTTTCATGCCCCTATCTTTACAGGAACTTTTCATCAACCCTAACCTTTTAAAATAAATGTTATGCTAACCAAACAATTCCTTCACCATGTTATAGTCAAACAAGTCAGGAAATCACTTCTGGATAAGCCTCTATTCACCTTTGATGCTTCAATTGTTTTGTTAACTATGGTGTCCAAGAGGAAGAGGAAGAGTCTATGTAGGATGACATGATTGTAATTTGTGATCAATGAGATAATTTATTCTTATTATTTTGGTGAGATAACAGTTGTTTGACTGAAGGATCCTAAAACTAAATGATGTTCTTAGTCTCTTTCTATGTGAAAACAAAATTGACTTAGTTGAAACAAAGAATATTAAAGTTGTGAATCTCATATTACACCTGTTGTTTGCATGCATATATTTTTTTGGGGGAAGTGGAAGATGAGGAAGAAAGAGTCTTATTTTGTAACACTTAAAAGGATGCTCTTATAAAATGTGTTGAATTTTTTGTGACATACAACAAGTTGTGAAATCACTGAATGAAAGAGTTCTAGCCCTATGGGCACACATGAGAAGGCATTGAAAGTGGGCATCAGCCAATCTAATATCAGTGTTATGCAGCAGATGGACAACTTAAGTCCAGATCTTTTGTCCTTACTCCAGAATGAGTAAGAACTGGACAGGGAAATTACTGTAAATTTTCTCAAAACAGATGAAAGAGGATACTATTAATTTTTTTCCTTAAAAAAAGTAATGAAGAAACCTGGAAATTATCCAAATTACACATTTTGAGGCCTTTTGACTGCAGCTCTTTTGCTTTTGCAGCAAAACATCTGTAGGTGGTTAAGCAATTCCCACCCTCATTCCCCAAAAAGGAATATCTCACTCCTGGCAGGATATACAGTGCCTGTGAAGACATATGTTTACCAAATAAATTCATGGCCATATGTGTGCCATAGTTTATCCAGAACATATTGTGGATGAGTTGATTGACTCACGGTAGATTGATTAAGTTGGAAAAGGAAACAAAATAAAGATTGAAGCAGAAAGGAATAAAATGGTGAAGAAGAAGGAGAGAAAGAGAGGGAAATAAAGGATCTAAGAGAAACTATTTGATTTTTGCTCAAATTTATGCTACTCGATTTATCTTTCTCACTGAAAACTGATGGAGAAATTTCCTGTATTAGTACTGTCACTTTTTTCCCCAGATAATTTTAATAGAGTGTCCAAGTAATGAAAGTTCCTAGCAGAATGTGTTTCAAGACTTAGGATATGTAGATGTCTAACCAATTCACTTCAAATATATGATTGTTTCAGAGCCTAATTCAGACTTTAAGATATATTATCTTAGAAATAAAAAATTAAATAAATATCAACTACTTAAAACAGCTTTTAATATAAATTTTAGCATATTTCTGAAATTACTGAGAACAGTAGATATGTTATAATTTTTACTGGCCTGATCAACACTAATTACAGGAAGGGGTATAACTAATGGTTCTTTCAAATACATTTAGATTTATGGAAATATTTTTAAAATAATTTTGTTGAATAGTGAGATTTTGTTCTTCCAATGAGAAAAAAGAAAACAAGATTTAATTAGAGAAATCTAATGTTTTCTTTAAACTTAATGTTTTACACATGAATAACATCATCCTAATAAAAGACAGTAAATCTCAAAAGAGGAATGATATTAATAGCAAAAAGACTTCTAAAATGTAAGTATGCAATTATATTAATAATCTACTAGATTTTTTAACAATTTTAATTGAGGCTCTTGGCATGAGAATGAGAAAATTATAAAACATGAAACATTTCAAGATGACAGAAGTTAGTATAGGCCAGTAATACTTGTAAAACTGATATTAACAATTTAACCTTGACACTGCCAAAACACATTGATGTGTTATTAAAAAAAACTAGGAAAAATATAAAGTTTTATCTGGGGTTAATATATTTTCCATTCATAATTATTAGTAATCAATGGATGGACTGGAGCAAAGCTTTTGAAATAAAAAAAAGTATTGCCATGAGCAAGACTTATGTGTTCTCATAAACCTATGTTTTATTTTTTGAAAGGCTTCTGCTATTTAATAAGATTTAACCTCTTACTTTTAATCTGCTATTGCAGTTGCAAAAAAAGAAAAAGAAAAAAAAAGATCTAGTACCATTCTGGCATGTTACAGTGTTGTCATGGATACACAAGTATGGTACATTACTTCTACCAGTAAATAAACAAGATTCTCAAAGAGTGCTTGGTAGGATTTACTAACCTTGTAGTATTGTTAGCTACATAGAGCTTTAAATAAGCAAATGGTTTGTGGCTTTAAAATAACACATATTATTAGAGGAAAGAAAGTTAGACTGACAGGCTTTTTGTACATATGTATTCATTCAACAATTTGAAAGAAATGTAAAATGCTATCTCCCTGTCTCTTTCATTTTTTAAAGAATGTGCAGATTATTTTTAAAGCATTTTTAGATATAACATATGTTTTTAGCAACTCTAGAAATAAATGATGACTACTAATTGTTTACAAATTTGAGCAATAACTTTAACCAATTCAATAGTGTTCTGTGTATGCTCTCTTAAAAAGATAGGTTTTCTCATAGTACTACTTTCAAGTTCTTATTTAACACCATAATCTTTGATGCTGTTTACAATCATGTCTTTCCAAAGCAAATTCTTTTGTACATTTGCACAGTAAAGAGATGAAATTCAATCAGTCTTACTAACATATATGTCAACAGCTACAATAGGCTTTACTTGATTCTAACAAATCAGCATCTTATAAAGATGAAGGGATATAGATTTAAAAGTCTTAAGGTTGTATTACAAAAAGAAAAAAAATCATTGATTGGAAAGAATACTATATTTAGGTAATAAGATTATAAATCTGATCCATAACTAGTTTTTAATTTTTATTGAAATAGAAAGAAGAAAAATAGAATGAGTAACTAATTCAAATAGAAAACGGCCAACTTTGGAAGTAGGGGGGAAAAACTTTAACCATATTTTAAAAAGTTAAAAGAAAACACTTTACAAATATGCTGTTGGCATGGAATTAAAGAAGAAACATATGTTCAGTCTTAGGCACTTTGAAGAATAATTTCTTTGATATAGAATTGCAGAAAGGCCAAAATGTAGAGTCAATATTTTACATAATTGATATTAAAACACCATCAAGGTTTCATTGTTTGGATATGTCAACAACTGGCAAAATTAATAAAAATGCCCATTAGCTAGTCTGAGTGAACATAGCTTAAAGTAATGAATGAAGCTATACAGATTGAAGTAAAGAACTAGATGATCTTACAATCAAGAATTGAAATCCATTGGTGTGAGCAGGATATATACCGTGCAATCCAATAACTTAAGTATTTTGGCATTCTAAGTAACACAATAGAAAAGGTCACTTAATATTGGGGAGCTTTAGCATCCCAATAAAAGATGAAAAGTCATTTGGAGCTATGTATCTATTTTGGTATGTATTTAAAATGAAATCTTCTACTATGAAAATTATATTGGAGACCATAGGTTTGCTAACAATCAGTCAAAATAGATCATTCCCAATTCATTCTGTAAAAGATTAGTGCATACTGTAAGCCTAAATACAGAAAATATTTCAGGGCTTTATGGGAATTGTGTTGTTTCCATTTTCTAGGCACAATTCTTCCCCCCCCTTTCAGCTATTTTCAGCTATTTACTGTAAGTAAAGCAGCGCTCTAAAATACAAGTTCAGTGCTCAGAGAGTTAATTTAAATTTGATAACAAATGGCTCTGCTTTTGAAATGAATGTAGCCTGGCAACTTCAACTGAGAACCCTTCAGAGGGCCTCAATTATGTATGCAGCTTCTTTGAGAAATAGTTTCACACATCTGACCCAAGGCCCACTATGTTGTTGCCATGAAATAAAACTGTACGTAGGCATTGTTTCATTTCTGTACACTCCACACAGACAGACTCTCTCCCTCCCCCCACCTGGCCCATGTACTCCCACATCCACACTCTCACACGCATACACACAAACACATACACAACCATACATGTATCTTTTATTCCTACTCTCATTCTTGTCTTTTTTACCAAGAATATATCACCAAAATATTACAAACATAATCTGTGGTCACATTACTTCCATATGCTATGAAAATATCCTGGCCCTAGCTGCCAAGCTGTTCTAATGAGAAGCAGTGATGTGAAGCTTCACAGATAAGTAAAGGGTTAAATACCCACACCATTTCATTTTTTTTTTCCAAAATGGCTGCTTTGTCTGTGTGCATACACCAATAGCAAATGTCCTTCTGTTAGTGTACAGCCAATTTGATGTGTCAAGTATTCATATGCTAATAATGGTACAGTTTCTCACTTTTTCACAGATAAATTGTAAAGATTGTTACAGACAGTGAAACACAAGAATAAACAGCTTTTATTTCAGACGCGATAAATTACTTTCCATTCAAATAACATGCGACACACGCTGCTGACCATTTTGTTTCTATTCACTGCTAGTTTGCCTTCTGGGTGTGTTTTTTTAGAATAGTTTGAAAATATTTAGCAGATATGGACAGAGCTGTTACTAATGACTTGATTGCATTAATTTCCTTTGTAGTCATTTTGTCACGTGGAGTTCATTTTTCTGCCCACTTATAATGGTAGGAGAAAGTTTCATGGTAAACCTGATACTGTTTCTCCAACATGATAAAATCATATGTTTTAAATGCCTGGCAATGACAGTATTTGAGGAATGAGACCTCTTTCTTTCCAGGTTGCCGTAATGACATTGAGTATATAAAATTCCTTCCTAAGAATATCATTCATAAAGGAGTAGAAATTTAAAGCTGTATGCCTGAACAAAGGCAGAAAGAATCATTGGGTTTTCAAAGATGTCAACATAAGTTTCTAAACTTAAAAATAAAAGAGCAAAGTGAGAGATTTTCTAATTGAATTACATAGCTGTTCACAGAATGATTCAAATTAGTAGAGAAACCAAGGAAAACATAATTAATGCATCCAGCTTGGAATATTCGTAAAGGAAGATGCTGATAGAGATATTCTCAACTAATGACAAATAGTACATAATTAGAAACATCTCTGGTTTGCTTTGTCAAGAAAAGGGCATTTCTGTAACCTGAAGTTGTCCTTTTAGTAACATAAAATCAAAACTAAAAATAAAAACGAGGACCAAAAATTCCTCTAGTCACTTCTTAAACTCACTAAAACATTGACATTAGGAGATTTGTTCCTTGGGATACTATAAACCCATTTTGGAGTCTCTCATATTATTTTCTGATCAATTTAAAAGTAAACATGACTTAATTTCATCCACTGGGACTATGTATAAGTCTTTAATTGACAATAATTTTGACCCAGTTAAACCTTATTGATTGCGGTACTGCTATTGTGCAATTTGGTGACTATGCATATTTTTTTAAAAAATAGAAAATGTGAGGAATAAGGTAGCATAACCTTTATATCTTAATGAAAAAATATATTTTAGATTTTATGAGTGTAGCTGGAACATTTTTGAAAATGTTCCTCCTAACAAAATATATAAAATAAAAATGTAAACAGGAACAACCAAGTCACTTAATTTAAAGGACATTTTTTAGAGCTAAAGCACTTGGATCTGCCAAAGTTTGCTTGAAAATTTCCTTTGGAAAACTAACCATTAATCATAAAGGATCCTAAAAGTAATTACCACATAGATATTAACAAGGATAAAGTTTCTAAAGAATAATGAAATGAACAGTTTATAAATTTTTGTGAGAACTAATTTTATTGTTATAGTCATTTACAAAAACTGATTGTCCTGAGTCTTCTATTAGAGTATGCTGAAAGTGAGTATAAATGACATCATATAAATAAGTAATTGTAAATGTAAATGTCCACATTTTGTAGCAGAAATGTAAAGTCTGGCTTTTTTTTTTTCAACTTTAAGACCACATGACCAAGGTTCTAAATATTTCTATTTTCCACTTTTTTTTTCAACTCATGAACTGATCAGATCAACTTTTATGATTTTTTTTTGTGAGTGTAGACTGATTATCCTTTAAAATATTTTAAAATTAAGTGTAATAGAAAAAAGCAGTAGAAGGAATATTAATTTGTGTTTTATGGGGCTCCTATCAAAAGAGAATTTAAACTAATTTATCACAATTGAAGTAAAGTAGGACACACCAGAAACTATTTTAAGAATTAATTTAAAATGCAATATCTGACACACATAGTGTATTACTTAGATTGGTACTGTTAATTTAAACATTTCTTAGCTAATTATAAAAAAGATTAAATAGAGAACTTTTTATCAATTGTTTTTTTCCCCACTTAATCTTTCATTATTTGTGTAAATAAAATTACACCCCCTACCCAGAGCTCTGGATTTCCAGTGTTTTGTCTCTCTTTTAATACTTGTCCTCAGTGTAATTAGCACCTTGGTTGCAAACATATGAATCAACCACATGAGTTTACTTTTGTCACCTATTTCATAACACATCTAGCACTTCTTCCTCAAGCATCATTTTAGTTTGCTTTCTCGACGGCCTTTTAAGTATGGTGGCTTAATACAGTAACTCAAACTTGAAACACTGAATACAAGGTTACTAAAGGACTAATTCAATATGTGTCAGCTGCATGTGATATTTGATCTTTCATAATATACTAATGTACATGAAATCCAGGCAAATTGATCTAGGTTAAGGTAGCGGCATTCTATACTCAGTAACAATGGTTTCATTATAACTGAGGTTTCAATTAAAAACAAATAGAATAGGGAGCAAAATGTACCGTGGGACTGCTAATGGATTGGAGAAAACAAGGCTTTTGTCTTCTTGCCTCAAAAGGTGCAGGTTTTAGGTGTTAATTATAAAACAGCCTGCAATTACAGTGATTGACTAATTTGGAGGCAAGAATTTCAGAGGGGTGTGTGTGTGTGTGTGTGTGTGTGTGTGTGTGTGTGTGTGTGTGTGTGTGTGTGTGTGTTTAAAGTACCAGCAATATAAGTTTAGGGATTCTTTCAGTGAATCCTCTTGAATAAAATCTATATATTTCATTTGTAAACTTCTTCAGAAAGTTTTCAACCTATTATACTCAGAAGAAAAGGTGTTACTTCATAGTAAAGAAAAGCATAAAGTTTAGATGTCAGCTAAAGTCATCAAGACTCAGTTTTTTTTTGTGCAAAATCAAGCTCTAAGAAATTTGGTTAGAACTATACCAACTCTCAAGACTGCTCCAAGACATTAAGGATGCTACCTGACTGAAACCCTGCTTGTATGTTTACAAATATTTCTTTGAAATTAAATTCTAAGATGTGATCAGGGATCTTTTTGTATGAATGAGGGGACAACACATATAAATCGTACTTTGTTTGGTCAAAGAAGTAAGTTTCCTGAATCTTTTATAGATTTTTATTTTTCTTCATGCATACCAGTGTTTTGTGTATTCTGCTAACCCTACACAATGAAATAAAGCTATCCAGTTAATTAAAGAAGTTATCCAGATAATTCATGCTAAAAATAATACTTTTAAACTCCAATTATTCGATTATATAGAGCAAAGGGCTCTTTTGGAAGAAAGTTTACTTTACCCAGAGAGTGATTTAATTCTCTAACTTTCTTCATTATTATATGATGAAAAATATGAACGTAAAATGCATAATTATAAATTATATTTTTAATAAATGAACCATATTTACGTCTTTGAAAACTTAGGGATTGAAAATATTAACAATAATGTTGTCTACAATCCAAAATAAAATGAAGGATTGAGAAAAATGACTTTATTTTTGAAGTAGACCCTACTTAAAAGGAGAGCATGGAAGGTTCCCCTGGAGAGAACCTTGAATAGGTGTAGATGGGAGATTTTCCCTGGGGACATACCCTTGTGTCTAGTGCTTAGCTAGGACTAAAAAGTTCTTGATTTTGATCATTCAGGTTATAAAAGTCATTTTTTCCCTCTTATTTGTATTCTATCCACAAAGAATGGCAAGTATTATAAGGCAAGGAGAAGTATATAGAGGAAAGTAGGACTCATGAAAAGGGGGGAGTTTCCTTGATCATTGCTGTCCCACCAATCTACTACCCAGAATAGCTCATCAGGGTTTTTTGGAGAGCACAAAAGGTCTTTTAAGTTTCCTTGCTCTAAAAGAACATATTCTTCTTCTCACATATCTTCAGCATCAATTGGCTTTATCCTGGAGTCTGAATACAGAAACTAGTACTCATTTGTAAAAGATGATGTCAAATATGATTGGAACCTTAAAAGAATCTTCATTCATTGGAATAAGGCTAACTTTAGAAGAAAAGGATTTTCCCATTTAAAACAATTCTTTTGCCTTCTTGGAATTCTCACATTATAGAATAGAGGACACTGTGGGAATTGTCTAAAAATAAACTTTCCCATTTACATTGAGAAGAGAAATATGTTATATGCAGTAGCCCTTATGACCAAAGAAAAAAGAATAGAAATAACACATATACATCCATCAGAATAGACATCCAAACCAGCAAAAAGTACATATCTGCCTAGAGGTCTGTCGTGGACTAGACACAAAACTGAATTTTGACATAAAATAGAGTACTCATGTGTGAAAACAGAAAGGCTCTAAAATCCCTGTCCTTTAATAAAGCACATGAACACAGATAGGAAATATTTCATTCATACTGAATTATAATACAGCTAGCATTGGCTTTTTATAGTGGATTTTCTATCCATCTGTCCATCTATGTATGTATGTATGTATCTATCTATCTATCTTTCCATCTATCCAGTTATGAAAACTTGTGAGAATAAATAACATTTCCCCTCAACTTGTAAAAAGCTCATAGTACATAGGGAGTTAAACAAAAGAAATAAGCATTTATTAAGCATCTTTTGTTTGCCAGTCACTTTACAAATATCTCAATTGATCTTTGCAACAACAATAGGAGGTAGGAGCTATCATTTTTCTCTGTTTTATGATTGAGGAAACTGAGGAGAAAGCAGTAAAGTAATTTGCCCTGGGTAACACAGCATGTGAGTGTTTGAGGAATCTTGAACTTGGTTCTTCTTGATGCCAGAACCAGAGCTGTATCCATGGTGCAATCTAACTGCCTAGTGGATGAAAAAAATATTTAACACTGGATAGTGAGGAGACTTCAACACTGGGAGATTGGTAAAGTGAAGAAGATTATCTTCCTATATAAGTTCCAGATAAATTAAAACGATAGCAAAATAAAAAAACCTTGAATTCACAGAAGTTATTTAACATACATTAAATTTTATAAGAAAAAAACCTAGCAGCTATCAATAGCTACCAAAGATGGAATCAATCCCATTAGACAGATATAAGGGTTGTGCTGCCCTTGTAAAATATGTATGTCTATGTGAGATGTCTAAATGTATTTGGAATCTTCCTCACCACTCTCCAAGGAAAACAATAGTTCCAACTTTAAAGGGAAGATGAGTAGGAAGGCGATTGGTCATTTTTTTCTTCCCCTTGACAGAGATGGTACTGAACTAGAATTATATCTTTCTGTTCCCTGTAGTATTGCTGGTGTATGGGGCACAATGGTTTAGAAAAACAAATCACTCCCTTGGCCACTATTATTAAGGGTAAACGGTATTGCAAGCTTATACCCACTGTCTTGACTCCTTCCCACCAAATGCTGGTTACACAAAAGACCAATAGTAAATAGCAAATATTATCCAAGGAGATAACAATCAGAAGTAATAAAAAGTTATGGAAATGAGAAATATACCAAAATACACAAATGAATTAATTTTAAGATAGGAATAAGATAAGATACACCTTTCTTCCTTAATTAGGGGATTTTTCTTTTAAGGAAATTTTCTCCTAGGGAAGTTTCTCAAAGTCTCTAATAAGGCAAACTGGAATCAGAGACAGATGGAGGAATTGGTTTCCCTTACACATCTACAAGACCATATTTCTCTCTTTCCTCCCTAAAGTTTGGTGATGAGAGCATCTGGAACCACGTGCATCTCTCTCAGAGAAGGAATGAAAAATGCCTCCTCTCTCCCAAGTCATGACACAGGGGCATTACATGATCCTTAACTTCTTTTCCAGCTGTAAACTTCTATTCTACTCTAGAATAAGTTTAGAAGTCGCTTTCAGATTAAAATATTATTGTATTATTATTCAAATCCTTTTTTATTAACATTACTAATTCCTAATCATTTCCAGAATATATTTCAAAAAAGATCAAAATCCTTTCTTCAGCAATATATTGCCTGATGCTTTAAGCACTGAACTTTTCAGGAATTCCATTTTCCCAATCATATGGAAAGTCTTTACTTTCATTAGGGAAAAAAGGCTTATTGATCAGATTCTTTAAATTTGAATATTTTATAGAATACTGGTCAATCTTTAGCACTTAGTTGCTGTTATACCACACTCAGTTTATCTGCTCCTTTATAGAGATGTATATTTAAGAAAATGTAAAAAATAATAGATTGTGATATTCTTTCATTCCTTTGATATCTATATCATCCTTAATTAAGAGTCATCAATAGAGGATTTAACATGTGAAGATTTCCCATCTTAATCTTCAGCTATTTTTTTTATTTTTCATATTCTTAAGCAAAAGTTCCTTACATTTTGAAAAAAAAAGATCATAAATGACTGTCCTTTAAAATATAATAACACCTAAACCTTGAGAAGACTGGTAAAATAAAGTATGGGTCGGTAAATTAAATTGCAAGGCTGGATCATAATGCATATACCCTTCATGCATGAAAGCTAACTCTTGAGTGCTACTTTTTTATGTGCTATGACTACTAGAAAATAGTTCTAGCTTCAATTATTTATATGATAAATGAAACTTAAATAACTAGAAGCTTTATTTCAATTAAATTAAAATTCTATGCAAATTTGGAGGTGGTAAGAAGAAACAAGGACTTCTCTATTGTTATCTTTGAATTTTCATTGGGAAACAAACCTTGTTATTATCATTGAATTTTTCACATTCCAGTCAAAACACTTCCTCTCCAAAAATATTTATGGATTGAGAATAATCTCGGTGACTGGACCAAGCTGAAACATAATTGGTTTTTATTTATTTATGCAAATAATAATCCTAAAAAGACAAAAAATCCTGGAAATGTGAAAGTGAACTCCATTGCACTGTCAGTCAGATGGGTTACTTTGGGAAATAGAAAGGCATAGGCATGCAATGAAATGGGGCTTTTAAATGAAATGAAGTCATAAAGTATGAAGAATTGAGTTATTATTTTTTTAATTAATCCATCACTTAAGATTGACAATAATCTTTCAAATTCTAATAAGTTGTTAGTTTCTTATATTGTTATATGAATTTCACCAAGCACAAGGCCCCTTTGGACATTTGTTCTAATCTGTGTTCCATAAAAGGAAGGATCTACCTCAGAAAATCTCTTTAAGTAGAACCCAGAAAAGCTGTTCCAATTTGAGTTCATATGGTTGATTGGAAAGTGGTTTTTCCTGGGTCCACACTTCAAAGCATTCTCTGTGACTTAAAAGCTTTGGTTTGAACTAGTTGTATTAGTAAATGTGAAATAAGAAGTGGAACTGAAAGTGAATTTAAAAACTCATTTGGCCAGATGTGGTGATGCACCCTGGTAATCCTTGCTACTGGAGAGGCTGAGGCTAGTGGATTATTTGAATTCAGGAGTTCTAAACTACAGTAGGAATAAAGAAGATTGAGTGTCAATACTGAGTCTATCATCAGTAGAGTAAGTCCCCTGGAGCAAAGGGCAACCATGTTGCCTAAGGAGGGATAAATGCAAAAGAGTAGGTCAAAATTTCTATGGGAGAGAGCCCATGAGTTGCTGCTATACTTTCAGCCTTGTTGACATAGGAAGACATGGTCTGAAAACAAGCAAGAAAACAAACTTCATCTGTGTGTGAACTCTAGGCAAGCTAAAGTAATGAGACAATAATTTCTTTCATATATATATATATATAATTTATACTCAGTGATCTCCTCGATACAAAGATAGTTTTCCTTTTCCAAAGATTTTTTGAGGATTAATGTACTGTACTACAAAATATGCTGCAGGGTTAGAGAAACAAGGGAGACAGTTACCTCACATAGCAGGAAATGGGTAGGGACTCTCCTGATACGCATTTTTATCAAAACAATCATATCCATTTTAATTTTGCTTGAATAAAGATTAAAGAAAAAGCCTGCTTAAAATAACCTCAATTTTTAAAAGAATTTGTATTTTAAAGTTTTTTTCTCCTCTTTTCGATTAGTTTCTGCATACAAAATTAAATTTTTAGTTATCAGTCTTTGTGAAAGTGGAAGCACATGCTTTTAAACAATTGTTTCTTATGGTTAACTCATTCAAATACATGAAATATTAGAGCATAATGATGCTTCCAACAGTAAGGTTTTTTTCAGGAAGTATTTAATTCAAAAACAGCATTGTTAGCAATGCTGACATTTAAGTGACCATAATCAAACTTCTTTAGGAACATTCCATTTTAATGATCATGAAAATCTACAAATTTTCTCAGTGTTAAATCTTTTAGTTGATAATCATGCAATTTGGAAGAACCTTCACATTCAGAAAGTTTATATAAGGTACGTAAAATGAAAGTCTTAGGAGAAGATTCATAACTAGTTCTACTCTTGAGCCCTCCCTTTTTAAAGCTATTTTGGCACTAATGTGAATAGTTTTGGCTTTTTAAAACATACCAAGTTCTATTCCAAATAGCAGTGAAAAGAGCATCAAATTTGGAGGATCTGGGTCACAGTTCTAGTTTGTCTATGTGACCTTTGATAATTGATACTTTTCTGAGTCTAATTTTTCCTAATTTGTACACTGATGCTTCAACATTTTGATGGCTGTGATTTTGTTAATATTGGTATTCCCTCCACTCCATGTTGTGCATGTTGTGATCTCTCCATTCCTTTATCCTGAGACTTAGGTCGAGATAAATCCTTCCCTAGTGGCATATCCAATAGCTTTCCTCAAGATCTCTTAATATTACATAGATAACAATGGAAGAAATAGCTGTCCATTAGTCATCCTTTATTCTTACTATATTAACAAGCTCTTTCTGCTGAATAATCATTTTCTTAAAAAAAAAAACAGTAATGGTAAGCAATAGGATAAAAAACATATTTCCATAATAGTCACAATAGTGAAAGAAGAAATACAAAAAAACCCACAAAAAACCCAAAATAATAAAATGCAAAAAAAAGATGCTTTGATTTATATTCAGAGTCCATCAGATCTTTATTTGGATATAAATAGTATTTTTCTTTATGAGTACTTTGTATTTGTGTTGGATCATTGTATTGCTGAGAAGAGATAAGTCCTTCATAGGTGATCATCACACAATGTTGGTGATACTATATGCAATGTTTTCTTGGTTCTGCTTATTTCACTTTGCATCAGTTGGGCAAGTTTTTCCAGGATTTTTCTGAAATCAGTCTGTTCATCATTTCTTATTGCACAGTTGTATTCCATTACATTCATATACCACAATTTATTCAGCCATTTCCCGATTGATGGACACTTGTTCAATTTCCAATATTTTGCCACCATCAAAAGAGTTGCTATAAGTTATTTTTGCACATGTAGGTCCTTTCGCCTTTTTAATGATCTCTTTGAAATACATATCTAGTAATGGTATTGTATATTCAAAGGGCATGCACAGCTTGGTTGACTTTTAGGATAGTTCTAAATTGCTTCCAGAATAGTAGAATTAGTTGATAACTCCACCAACAATGCATTAGTATTCCAATTTTCTTCCAATATCTCCAACATTTATCATGTTCCTTTTTAAAAAAAATCATGTTAGCTGATATGATAGGTATGAAGTGATACCTCAGGGTGGTTTTAATTTGGATTTCTTTAATCAAAAGTGATTTAGAGTGCTTCCTCATATGCCACTAGATAGTTTTGATTTCTTCATCTGAAAATTGCCTGTTCATATCTTTTGACTATTTATCAATTGGAAATGTCCTCTATTCCTATAAATTTGACTTGGTTCTCTATATATTTGATAAATGAAAGCTTTTATCAGAGATACTTGCTGTTTCCCAGCTTTCTACCTTTCTTCTAATCTTGGTTGCATTGGTTTTGTTTATGTCAAAGCCTTTTAATTTAATGTAATCAAAATTATCTATTTTACTTATTTAGTTTAGTTTTGATTTTGCTTTATCTGAGATCAGAATTGCTAACACTGCTTTTTTAAACTTCAACTGAAGAATAGAAGATTCTGCTCCAGCCCCTTACTTTTACTCTATTTGTGTTTCTCTGTTTCAGGTGTATTTCTTGTAAAGAAGATGTATTATTCTATTTTTTTTAATCTACTCTGCTATCTACTTTTATTTTACAGTACAGTTCATTCCACATACAATTCACTTATAATTACTCATTGAGAATTTCCCTCTATCCTGTTTTTCCTCCTTTTTCACCCTCCCTTCACCCTTTCCTGTTTTATTTCTACCATCTTCCCTAATCTGCTGTTCATTCTATCATTCCCTCCAATCTGCTTTATTTAATCTCCTCCTTCCCTACTTGCCTATCAGGTAAGATATATTTCTATATTCAACTGATTGTGTATATTACTTTCTTTTTGAGCCAATACTGATAAGTGTAAGCAAAGGGTGCCCATTATTCACCCTCTCATCTTTCCCTTTACTGTAATAGGACTTTCAAGCCTCCTCATGTGAAATAATATATACTGTTGTATCTCTCCCTTCCTTCTGCACCTAGTATACTTTTCTTTCTCATCCCTTATTTTTTATGTCATTTGCTCACATTCACCTTATATCCATACCCTTAGTCTATGTATATTCCTTCTAACTGTATTATCAATTATCAATTAATTAAAGAATTAAAGGTATCAACTCCTTATGTAGGGGGATGTAAGCACTTTAGTGCTGTTGAATACCTTATGTTTTCTTTTTTCTTTTTTTTTTTTTCTCTTTTGACTTCTCTTGGGTCTTGATATTGGAAATTATATTTTTATTCAGAATTGAATAAACCAGAATTGGTTTTCTTTTTATGAAAGTTGAAATACTTCTATTTCATTGAATGCCCATTTTTTTTCTTTCTTTTTTTTTTTCCCTGAGGCTAGGGTTAAGTGACTTGCCCAGGGTCACACAGCTAGGAAGTGTTAAGTATCTGAGACCACATTTGAACTCCGGTCCTCCTGAATTCAAGGCTGGTGCTCTATCCACTGCGCCACCTAGCTGCCCCCATTTTTTTTCTTGAAGTGTTATGCTTAATTTTGCTTTGTAAGTTGATTCTTGGTTTTAGAATATCATGTTCCATGACTTTTGGTTCTTTAATGTTGTAGCACTAAGTTCTGTGTAATCTGATTGTGATTCTTTGAAATTTGAATTGTTTCTTTCTGACTACTTGCAGTATTTTTCCTTGACCTGATAGTTCTAAAATTTGGCTATAATGTTCCTTGGAACTTTTTATTTCTTTCAATGCTTATTTTTTTCTCTGGTTCCAGGATATCAGGCCAGTTTTCCTGATAATTTATTGAAAGATGCTGTCCAGATCCTCCTTTTAATTATGGCTTTCAGATAGTCCAATGATTCTTGACAATATCTTTCCTGGATCTATTTTCCAGATCAGTTGTTTTTCCAATAAGGTCTTTTACATTTTCTTCTATTTTTTTTCATGCTTTTTGAATTTGGTTATTTTTGATGTCTCATAGAATCATTAGCTTTTCCCTTGACCAATTCTAACTTTTGAATGAGTTGTTTTTTCCTCAATTAGTTTTTGTAGTTTCCTCTTCATTTGGCTAATACTTTTTAAGCAGTTTTCTTTTTTTCAAGCAGTTGACTTTTTTTTTTTTTTCAAATTCTCTTGCATCACTCTCATTTCTTTTACCATTTTTCTTCTATCTCTCTTAGTTGATTTTTAAACACATTTTTGAGATCTTCCATGAGTTCTTTCTGGATTTGTGATGACTTCACAATTTTCTTTGGGGCTTTGCCCATAGGAATTTTGACATTGTTGTCCTATTCTGAGTTGTCTTGATCTTTCCTGTCACCATATGTTTCTATGGTCAGATTATTTTTTTGCTGTTTTTTTGGCTCATCATTTTTGGCATTTTCCCTTTCTTTTAAATTTGAGCTCTGCTTCTAGGGTCAAAGAGGCACTGTCCCAGGTTTCTTGTGCCAAGGGTTGTAGGCTCTGGCTATTTATCTGGTGCTACACTAATGTTGCTCTCAGATCCACAGGAGACCATCACATCTGGTACTATGTTATGTTGGTGAAATGGGAAGTATGGCTGGCACTCCTAAGCAGCTTACCTAGAACCGATCTAGAGTCCCAGTGCTGGTGTCCGGCATGTGCTGCGGCTAATGCCGTGTTACTGCACTGGCATCTATCTGTTTCTTTCTTCCTTTCTTCCTTTCTTCCTTTCTTCCTTTCTTCCTTTCTTCCTTTCTTCCTTTCTTCCTTTCCT